>NC_133661.1:247562961-247862961 GCF_037893015.1 Macrotis lagotis | reverse complement strand
CCTCAACTTTTCTATATATGTCTAGCAAGAAACAGCAGGAAAAGCTAGAAAGAGAAATCCCATTCAAAGTAACCTCAGACAATATAAAATATTTTGGAGTCTATTTGCCAAGACAGACTCAGAATCTTTTTGAAAACAATTATAAAACACTTCTCACACAAATTAAATTAGATTTAAATAACTGGACAAATATCAACTGCTCATGGATAGGTAGAGCTAATATAATAAAAATGACAATTCTACCAAAACTAAACTATCTGTTTAGTGCCCTACCAATCAAAATTCCAAAAAATTACTTTGAGTTAGAAAAATTGTAAGTAAATTCATATGGAGAAATAAAAAGTCAAGAATTGCCAGGAGCCTAATGAAAAAAAGTACAAAAGAAGGTGGCTTAGCCCTACCTGATCTAAAATTATATTATAAAGCATCAGTCATCAAAACTGTTTGGTGTTGGCTAAGAAATAGAGTGGTGGACCACTGGAATAGACTAGGTGTAAAAGCAGGAGATGATTATAGTAATCTGCTATTTGATAAACCCAAAGAATCCAGACATTGGGATAAAAACTCCCTCTTTGATAAAAACTGCTGGGATAATTGGAAGTTAGCATGGAAGAAACTTAGATTAGACCAACACCTCAAGATAAGATCCAAATGGTTACAGGACATAGACATAAAAAACAATAAGCAAATTAGAAGCTCAAGGACTAGTCTACCTGTCAGATCTATGGAAAGGGGAACAGTTTATGACTAAGGAATGTAGTAATTTGGGAAACGATCTTTACAACTAATGGTTCTGACAAAGGACTCATTTCTAAAATATACAGAGAACTGAGTCATATTTTTAAAACAAAAAGCCATTCCCCAATTGACAAATGGTCAAAGGATATGGAAAGGCAATTTACAGATGAGATCAAAGTAATCCATAGCCGTATGAAAAAATGCTCTAAATCATTAATTATTAGAGAAATGCAAATTAAAGCTTCCCTAAGGTACCACCTCATACCTCTCAGATTGGCCAGTGACCAGGAAGGATAATGATCATTGTTGGAAGAGATGTGGGAAATCTGGGACACTATTACACTGTTGGTGGAGTTGTGAACTCATCCAACCCTTCTGGAGAGCTATTTGGAACTATGCCCAAAGGGCAACAAAAATGTGCATACCCTTTGACCCAGCAATACCACTACTGGTTCTATACCCTGAAGAGATGAGGAAAAAGGGTAAAAACATTACTTGTACAAAAATATTTATAGCAGCCCTGTTTGTGGTGGCAAAGAATTGGAAATCCAGTAAATGTCCTTCAATTGGGGAATGGCTTAGCAAACTATGGTATATGTATGTCATGGAACACTATTTGTTCTACTAGAAACCAGGAACGATGGGATTTCAGGGAAACCTGGAGGGATTTGCATGAACTAATGCTGAGTGAGATGAGCAGAACCAGAAAAACGCTGTACACCCTAACAGCAACATGGGAGTGATGTTCAAGCTTGAAGGACTTGCTCATTCCATCAGTGCAACAATTGGGAACAGTTTTGGGCTGTCTGCAAAGGAGAGTGACATCTGTATCCAGATAAGGAGCTTGTGGAGTTTGAACAAAGTACAAGGACTATTCCCTTTAATTTAGAAAGAAAACAGATAGCTTATTGTCTGATCTTGTTACCTCTTAGACTTCTCTTTAAGGATATGATTTCTCTTTCATCACACCCAATTTGGATCAAGGTACAACATGGAAACAAAGTAAAGACTGACAGAGTGCATTCTGTGGGGGGGGGGAGGGAGGGAAACAAGATTGGGGGAAAAATGTAAAACTCAAATAATATCTTTAATAAAAAATAAATTAAAAAAAAAAAGAATGAGTACATTCCAAGTGGGGAAGCAAGGGGAGAGGGATCCTTGAAAAGTTTTGGAGTTTGGACTTTATTTTGTCTGCAATGGGTATTCTTCATTCTGTTAGTGGCAGGAGCAGGTTATAGATAACATGATCAGAATTATATCTTAAGAAGATTATCCTGACACTCAGATAGTAAAATACAATGGACAAGGCACAATCTACAACAGAGAGACTGACTATTAGACTATTGTCCTTCAATCTAAGAAAGGTGTGATAAAATTTTGAACTGGATATTGAAGCAACAACAGGATAGGGATAATGACAAAACAGATATACTAGACTTTGGTAGATAGAATTTACAGTTCTTTGCTGCAGCTGAGTGTGGGAGGAGAAGATGGAGAGAGAATTCAAAGGTGATTCCCAGGGTTATTGGTGGTTGGTATCTAGCATGTAGTAGACACTTAATGTTTGTTGAATGATGATGGTCTCATTGATAGAAATATGGACATCATGAGAATGGCCAGGTTTAGAGGGAAAAAAATGAGTTTATTTATATTCAAGATGACTTTGTAGGTCATGAATGAAGTCTTATTTAAGTGCCCTTGGATCTGTTTTGACTAGATTTCCCTGACATTCCTTCCCACTACACACACACACACACACACACACACTCTAATACACTCATACCCTGGCCCCCATGACAGAAACGACCATTAGGTCTTAATAATCCTTTCTTTTCTTATCTTTACAGGGTAGGAAGAAAGGTTGTTGAAGATATAGAAGAGTAAGTTTTCCATATTTTTTTACAGAATTTAATGGTGTTTTAGTGCCTTTGTCAACAGTACATATTCTAGAGGCTCAAGGATGAAATTTATAAAACTAGGAAACTGCAACTTGGCTGTGTTCTAGGTCTGGGAAGATTAATCTTGGTCTGGGGTCATGGCTTTTGATGCTCTCTGGAGCTAAGAGTGTAGAGCCTGCATTAGTGCACTGGGTTGTGTTTAGAAATGTGAGTCCTGGCACTACATTCTGCCTCATTGAAACTGACAGGCATGATGAACCTGTACCCTACCTTTGCTATAATAAAGGAGAGTTTCTAGTCTAGTCTAATTTCATAGTTTGTCAACTCAAATTTTCTCCATTGTCCTTTTTGAAAGTAAAGTGTTCCTAATTAAATGTGGACGTTAAAAAAAAAAAACTAGTGGTCTAATTCTGTGACCTTCACTTTCAAGGCAGAATGCAAATTGAAGGCAAAGATGAGTTCATTTTTGTATCCCTAGTAATGTATAAGATGTGTTAGTAAGTACATAATAAAGATTTGTTGAATTGAAGCAAATTGAAGATGAGAGATGAGAAACTCTTGCCATATTTGGCATTGGAATAAGAAAAAGTGAGGATTTTCATTTTCCATTTCTGTATTTGAAATTTTTTTCCTTATTTTTTTTTTTTTTTTTTTGGTGGGGAGCAGCCAGCGCCTCAAACAAAGGACCATGGAAGGATCTGATGATGGAGGAGGTGAGTCACCCTATGGGCAAATGGGTTACTACAACTGTTTCTTGGGTGATCTTTGGAATGGCAAGAAAGTAATCATAGCCAAGATGCATCTTAAGTATGAAATAGCAACATCAGGAAGAAGTTGGTTAACAAATAATGTACTTTATCTCTTCACACACACACACACACACACACACAGACACCAAATTATATATATGCATAGAGAAAGTTCCTATCTATCCATTGATTATCCATCCATTAATCTCTCTCTCTATTGAGATTATATCATTTAATAAGAAAGACCATACAGATTCTTCAAAATTCCAGAGGTGATTGCTTTTGTATATACAAGGGTCACTGGAAATCAAAACACAGAATGAAAAGGAAGACATTAACAGTTTTGGGGTCTTAATTTAGGTTCACGGACAAGGCTCAGAAGGAAAGAAATTGAGTCCTAGGTGAGATTAAAAAAAAAAAAGATCATGCACTCAGTGCTTGTCCTGCTACTAAGGAAGAAACTTGGGAACAAATCTTAATAATTCTTCCTGTGGTTCCCAGCTGTCCACTTGACTTGCACTAGAGATCTTTTGGCATCCCTTAGAGACAAGCCTATTTCTAGTTGCCAGATATTGCTGTTCAACTTCTCTGAAAACCCTTTTAGTTGCCAATTCTCTTCATCTTCCTAATAATCCCTTATGACACTGTTAAATAAGGTGCTCGGTAATTCACTTTCCAAAATTTGGTTTCTCCAACGTGTATGAAATTGTCTTTTGCCTGCACTAACCTGGCAGCTGTGCATTCCTGCTGGGCCTCAGCCAGGTTTTTGATCTGTTGGAGTCACCAGACAGCAGCAGGACCAACCAAGAGAAATAACTAGAGGACTTGACAAGGCAGGCAGAGTCTGAGCCAGGCCATTAATGAAGCTGTTAAGTTACTAGCAAGACCATAGGCATGGAAAATGTAGTGGTTACCAGTTCTACCCTATCTTTAGCTCTTGGAGTTTTAGCAGTCCATGATCCCCAAGATTTTAGACAGGGTAAAGGGAAGTCCTCAAAAGGACAGATCACTGGCACTGAAAATCTTGCAAATGACTGAATGTGGGGTTAGCCTTCTGACTATCTGGAAACTTTGGAAACAGACTGATAGCTTTATCCAACATTGTAGAAGCTGACATGTGATTTTCAGGAAGTGTTAATTCAGGAAAATTGCTTTCTGGCCTTTTGGAAAAAGCTTTCTAATGAAACACTCAACATAGAGGAAGAATTAAACATATGGAAAATAAATCACCAATCATGTCTTTCTCCCTAGGTTTGTAGCATCTTTCTTCTTCATTCCCAGGGCCTTTAAGCTTTTCTTTCTCTGACTTTTGCCCCATTACTTTCCTCCACAAATTTCCTTATGAAAGGTAGAATTCCACCAACTAACTCACAGGATTCCTAACCTCAACTCTTAAAAATGGAAGCCTATACCTATTTGGAATTCAAGAGCTACTGCTACCAGGATAGCATCATATCCTAGAATCTTAGATTGTTAAAGGAATCAAACCCTTAGATTGTTAGGGAATAAATGGGTTTGGGTAACTTATTAAGAACCAAGACCTGAGGAGTGCAGCTGCTTACTTAGTTGACACTCTGGTAGTGGCAGAGTTAAGACTAGATTCTCTCATGGCAGGCAATAACTATAATGTTATGATACTATCTAGCATTTATGTACACTTTAAGGTTTATAAAACACTTTTCAGATACTCACACTTCATCCTCACAATAACCCTGGGAGATAGGTACTATTATTTTCTCCATTTAATTAGATGAGCAAACTGAAGGGGTCTGAGACTGGATTTAAATTCAGGTTTTCCTGATTCCAAATCAAGTACTTTATCCACTGTGCCATCTGATTGCCTCTTGACAGCTAACTGTAATAATTATGGATAGTTAGACAGTGTTCTGAGGGGAATCTTGCTTGATCCTTGGAAAAAATATGAGTATTATTTCCCCCATTATCCAAATGAGGAAACTGAGGAGGCAGAGCCTTAATGGGACCAATTCATGATCACTTATTTAAAGAAGTATAAGAACTGGAATTTAAACTTAAACTCTTTATAAAAGCTAGCCTGTGTGTGTGTGTGTGTGTGTGTGTGTGTGTGTGTGTGTGTGTGTATTTAGTCCAGGCCCTCCAGTCACTTAGAATGTCTGTGCTTTAAGTCTTTCATCTGATAAAATGAAACATGAGGAGATTGGCTAGATGACTTTTAGAGTCTGTGAGGAAAGTAGGATGTTGGTCTTCACAGGGTGTGGAGGGGAGCCCTTAGGGAATCCATTACAAAGCGGGAATGGCCCAGCCGATCACAAGGCTGGAAGAGTTTTCCTTATCCCATTCCAGGGATAGCAAACCCCAAACTAGTTCTCAACCAGTGGAGAGTGACCTAGAGATCTTGACCTAATGCTACTGAGTTTTTGAAATTAGGTAATTGAATATTATCCCACACACCCCCTGTGACAATTGGGGTTCATTAGCTGTGGGGGGGATCATATTAGGGGCATGTCATAGAATGGGTGGACCTCTTACATTGTAACTCAAACTCTGAGAGCCTATGAACATCCAAGAGGGAGGGGAAAGAGTTTCTGAAGACCGTAAATTACCTCACTTTGAAGACTAATTCGTGCTTCACACCTAGGTGAAGTACGGGTACCTTGTAAGGTATATCTTGCAAGGTTAGTGAATAAAATGTACAATTTTCTCTCACTGTAGCAGGTTTTTCTTTTCTTTTCATTTCATTTATAACAGGGTCTTTTATACATTTTAGGGAACCTTGAATCCTGTGCTAACAGCAACTTGAATTGGAAGAGAGGCATATTAGTAGGGAAAAAAAAATTCTCAATTTGCAAAAGGAAAAAAGAAAAAACATTTCAGGTGAAACAACCTCAAAATATATAGTGGGTATTGGAGCTAAAATTTACATTATTTACCTGTGAGATTAATGCAGATTATAAGAGAGCTGTCAACCCCCCAAATCTTATTTTAAGTTGACAGCCTTTGAAAATAATTTAAAACCTCCATCTAAGCTTATCAGGCTTAACAAAACCATTGCTAATGTAGATGATTCTGTACAAACAAGTATGCTTCATCACCTTGGTGATGGTTCCCAACACCATCCTCTGTGGGATATCACCTGCCTCCCTTTGTAGGGAGAAGAATCCTCCCTCTGCATCCTGGGTTACAAGTTGTAACAGGATTAAATACATTGACAACTTTAGGAATAATAAAGCCTCTTGAAGAACCCTACCAAAAATGCAGTTGAACTACCTCTAGCCTGGGGCAATTGGGGACTTAATTCAATAAGTATAGCAATCTGAGTGATCTGAAAGTGGAGTTTAAGAATAATTGTTCAATTTTCTGTTCAAGTCAACAAGGGAAATAGGTAAAAGTGGCCAAACATAGCCAAGCAATGAAGATGAGAGATCTGAAATGCTAGGCTGCCAGTGGAATAAGAAAAATGCTATTTATAGGAATCTGTCTTCCCCACTGTGTGGGACAAATGCCACTTAACACGATTTTGGAGATCTCTCAAGGTATGAAGAGAAAGTTTTATTCATTTCTTGAGGAATGGGCCCCAATGAAGAGACTGAGGCAAAAGCAAAAGACCCAAGAATCACATTCATCCTAACTCGATCCCCACCCCCCACTGGCCCACCATCATTAATGAGGAATGTGGTCTTCACATAAATTAATCTAAGAAAAAGAGCATATAATAAAAATCGAAACAGGATTAACCCTTCAGCCTCAGGAATTGAATGGACTTCAGCAAATAAAATAGGGTCAGTTGACTCTTCACCAATATCCCAGAAGTTGCTTTGTCAAGGGAGGAGGAGCCATGGTTCAACTATTTTCTAATCTATAATATTCTACTGAAGAAATCTCAGAATATACCCCACTCACCACTTTTCCAAACTCAGTTTTCACTCTCCCCATTCATTTCTGTCTTGCTCTCTTGGCTCTTCTTTCTCTTGCTTTCTTTATTCCCTGATCATTTCCCATATATGCTCTTTTCCCATAATGAACCATTTTGGAACCTAGTCAACTTTCATTTGGAGAAATAAAAAAGAATACTTAAAGTAGAAATATTTTTTCTGGGATTCTCATAATAATTGATATTTATTTCTTAGCTTTCCCTATTTATTGGGAAAGATAATATCTGATCTTGAATTACAGTATTCTTTCTAGTTTCCCTACCTTTCTGTAAAACCTTGTTTCCTCTTTGTAAACTCAAAGATCTCTTAAAGTCTATGATCCTTTTGAAACTGCCTTAACTTATATATCATGTGCCACAGAGATGAGGAGAGACCTACTCTCCAGATTCATAGAATTGTGGAGATACATTATAAATCATAGATTAGAAGTCTTCTACTCTAAATTCCTCATTTTGCAGATAAAGAAACTGAGGCTTAGAGAAATGATAATGGATATACCAAGGTCTTTGTGATTTTGAAAAAGTTCTGGTAGACCCTATCAAGGTAGAGCATGGACGTAATCATAAACTATTTGTTCCTTGTCTGAGAACTAGTCTATCTAATTTCACTAGTTTGGTGGTTGGGTGATAAATTTTTGATTCCATTGTTACAGATGGGTTGTGAGCTGCTCCAGTGAAGGGAGAAAAGGATACCTTTAAACTTAAAGGTTATTGATATTTTGAGGTATGGAGAGAAAGCATGATGTGATGGGGGAAAAACCCACCAAACATATGGACAGTTAATCTGACTGCCAGATACCTGGTGATATTCTATGTATTCTGGATAATTTGTTGGGGAATTTGTACAGGGGATTTTTGATCAAGCGAAAGAAGGACTAGAGTACTGGATGACATCTGAAGATCCTTCCAATTCTGGTATTCTCGGATTCTTTTACCATTCTGTATCATGTAATGCTGTTGTCAACTAGCTTCAAAATGCACCCTCTTATCCCTTGGCTTCCCTGAATTGATTGTCTTCTAGTTTTCTATTCATATGCTAATCCTATCTTTCCTTCTTGGCCTCATTTATTGGTTTATTGTTTTTCTTCTATTCCCTAAATGTAGATTTTCCTGTTTTTTTCTTCATCTGTCTTCTATGTAACTTCATCTTTGGTGATCTTGTCTGCTCAACTGTTTAATTATCATACCCATGCAGATGACATATATCTAAATCTATCTATTGATGAAGTGCCAGAACAATAATTTAAACTCAAACTAGCATATATGAGTGTGTATGTGTATGTACGTATATAATCATTTCTTTCTCTAGCTGATTTTTGCAAATTGAGGAATTGAGGCAAAAATAGTTAAATGATTTGGCCAAGGTCACAAAGCTTAGTAAGTATCTGAGGCCAGACTTGAACTCAGGAAGATGAGTTTTCCTGATCCTAGGCCCAGCACTCTATCTACTGCATCACTTAGTTACCACACACACACTCATACACACACACAGTGCATAAATATATATGCATACATACATATATGTATATACATATATATATGTATATACACGTATACATATACGTATATGTATACCTGTTACTTTCTCTCTCCAACCTAGCATCCATCTATCTGACTGTCTGTTTATCTCTTTTCAGGTCCCAGATGACCATTTCTACTTGGAATTTCCTTCTGATATCTCAAACTCAACATATCTAAACCCTAAAATAGAAACTCACCTCAACTTTTTCTATTTTTCTTGATGATTCCATTACCTAGACTTAAAACATCAGTCATTTTTGACCCTTCAGTCTCTCTCTCTGTACTCCTCCCCTTATCTATCTTTTGTTCTAGTTCACTGAATTGAAAATTGATAATATAATAATAATACTATCAGTAGCAATATGCTTTAAGGTTTTCAAAGCACTTTACAAATATTATCTCAATTCTCAGGAAAACCCTGAGAAGTAGGTACTGTTATTAACTCCATTTTACGGATGAAGAAACAAAGACTTGCTCAAGGTCACATAGCTAGTAAGTTTCTGAAGCTGAATTGAATTCAGGTCTTCCTAATTCCAAAATCTGCACTCTATTACCACCTCGCTGTCAATGGGATTAAGTTGTATATTTGTATATTAAACTATATATTTATTTTTCTGCCCTATTTTTAGGAAAGAAGTTATTTTGTTCTTATCAGCAATGATTTTCACTTTGTTTTTAGATCCTTTGACATCTGAGATTATTTCAAATGTATATATATACATATATAAAATATACGAATGACAAATGTATTAGTCCATTTATTTTATATGTGTATATGTATGTGTATATATATATGTGTATATATATATATATATATATATATATATATATATATATATATGTATGCATATGTATTAGTCCATTTATTTAATTACTTTGAAACCCCTGACTCTGGTTTTCTGAGCTCTGAAGCTTTGTCTGCAGACACATCAAGGTTTGGTAGTAAAGGGAAGCCCAGAGTAGGGGGCAGGCCACTTGACCCCCAGCACAGAAGTTATAACTGAAGATGAGATAGAAACTCCAGTGACGTGGACCAGAACCTTCAGTCAATTAGACTCTTCCTTTCTATGTGTCTTTTCTTTTCCATCAAATCTACAGAAATTACTTGTGGATAATAGATTCTTATGCCTGTGGCCATTGGTGCACAGCACGAGAATTCTATTCAAAGGAGACACATTTCTCAGCAGGATGCAGGCCTTCAGTTTCAGGAGAACAGGAAAGAGCCTCACTAGGGCTGTGTGAATTGAAATGTGGATGTTGATGAATTTGCCTGAATTGTCAAGACCTAAAGCGCTTGGAAGGTGGGAAATCAGGGTGACAGTTCCCCTACAAGTATATTTCCCCTGAAACATTTGAGAGGAAATTCCCCGGCATTCAAAAGACAAGAGAAAGAGATGCTTGAGGGCCAAGATAATGGAGTAGAGGCAGGGACTCCCATGAGCTTTCCCCCAAACCACTCCAAATGCCTTTAAATAATGATTCTAACCAAATTCTAGAGTGGTAGAACCCACAAAAAGACTGAGTGAAGGGTCTGATACACCAGGGTTAGAAAGGACCCACAACACAGCTTGAGCCATGCTGGAGTGAACCAGTTCTAACCATCCCAGAACAGACACCTGGATCTGTAGCAGCAATAGTGGTTTGCAGACCTCTCAACCCAAGGACTGCCAAGGATGATTGGGAAGGTCAGAAGGAAAACTTTTCTGCACCAGAGTGAGAGCAGAGCCAGTCCAATGCAGGCCTCAGCAGACACCCCAGTGCAAGACCCAGCTCCAGGAGATTAGGAGTTATCTTGGGGAGTCACCTGGAAGCTGCTTCCAGAGTGTTAAGTACACTGATAAAGGAGATCAGGGAAGATTGCAGATATCTCTTTGCTATTCCTGAGGTGAAACTCTGTGACTTTGCCCATACTCAGATCTGGGTCTCAGTCTGGGGTCCTAATCTCAGGAAAAGGTACAAAAGCACAATGGAACTTACTTCCTGCAACAGAGCAGAGACTCTTCTCATGGTTCCGGGGCAGAAAGGAGTGCTTGTGGTCATCCACATACTAGAGCACAGGCCAAGAGAGCAATCTTAGCCTCCGTAAGACCTTGGAGGTATTGAGAATTTGGGGGGGAGGAGATAATCCCTGAAAACAGCTGCAAAAACCCCCTGATGTTTAGGAGTCAGTCTCTGGAGGAAGATCCTTATCTTAACAAAGAGTTAAAATTAAGACATAGCCTGGGGAAATGAGCAAACAATAGAAGAAAAAAAATCCAACTTCATAGACAATTACTTTGGGCCTAAGGAGGATCAAAATACACACTCAGAATATAACAAAGTCAAACATTCTACATCCAAAGCCTCCAAGAAAAATATGGATTGGTCTCAGGCAATGGAAGAGCTCAAAAAAGATTCTGAAAATCAAGTAAGGGAGGCTAAGGAAAAATTGCGAAGAGAAATAAGTGATGCAGGAAGGTCATGAAAATTGAGTCGGGGGAGGTTTGGTGATACAGTGGATAGAGCACCCACCCTGGAGGCAGAAGTACCTGAGTTCAAATCTGGCCTCAGACACTTAATAATTACCTAGCTGTGTGGCCTTGGGTAAGCCACTTAACCCCATTGCCTTGCCAAAAAAAAAACCTAAAAAAAAATTGAGTCAGCAACTTGGTGAAAGAGATACCAAAAAATACTGAAGAAAATAGCATCTTAAAAAACAGTTTGGGTCAAATGGAAAAAGAAACCCAAAAGATCATTGAAGAGAAGAATACCTTAAAAAACAAAATTGGCCAAATGAAGGAAATACAAAAGCTCTCTAAAGAAAATAATTCCTTCAAATATAGAATGGAACTCAGGGAAGCTGATGACTTTGTGAGAAATTGAGAAACGATAAAACAAAACCAAAAGAATGAAAACTAGAAGAAAATGTGAAATATCTTATTGGAAAAACAGTTGATCTAGAAAACAGATCCAGAGAGTTAATTTAAAAATTATTGGACTACCTGAAATTCATGACCAAAAAAAGAGCCTTGACAGCATTTTTCCAAGAAATTTTCCAGGAAAACTGCCCTGATATCCTAGAAACAGAGAGTAAAATAGAAATTGAAAGAATCTACCAATCACCTCCTCAAAGAGATCACAAAATGAAAATTGCCAGGAAGATTATGACCAAATTTCAGAACTTCCAAGTCAAGAAGAAAATATTACAGACATCCAAAAAGAAACAATTCAAATATTGTAGAGCTACAGTCAGGATAACACAAGATTTAGTATCTTCTATATTAAGGGATCATAGGACTTGGAATATGATATTCCAGAAGGCAAAAGACCTTGGAATACAACCAAGAATCAACTATCCAGGAAAAAATGGACATTCAGTGAAATAGGAGACTCTCAAACTTTCCTGATGAAATGACCAGAACTGAAAAGAAAATTTGATCTTCAAGTGCAGGACACAGATGAAGATAGAGAGGGTGGACAGGATAGGCAAGTCATTTTTTTCCTATTTATTTATTCTTATTTTGTACAGATAATTTTTTATACATTACTAAAATATTCTTTTTTAAGAGTAAACATAGGGGGTGGCTAGGGTGGCATAGAGGATAAAGCACCGGCCTTGGAGTCAGGAGTACCTGGGTTCAAATCTGATCTCAGACACTTAATAATTACCTAGCTGTGTGACCTTGGGCAAGCCACTTAACCCCATTGCCTTGCAAAAACTTAAAAAAAAAGAGTAAACATAATACCCTCTCCCTCCAAGAAAATATAGACCCGCATAAGTGATAAAGTGGAAAAAAAATTAAAATTAAAAATAATAATAATAATAATTGTAGGTATGGCCAGGTGGCACAGTGGACAGAGCACTGGCCCTGGATCCAGGAGCACCCGAGCCCAAATCTGGCCCCAGACACCCAACAATCACCCAGCTATGTGACCCCGTGCAAGCCACCCCAACTCCATTGCCCTACAAAAACCAAAAAAAAAAAAAAGACCCAAAATAAAATAGTAATAATAATAATAGTAGGGGTGGCTGGGTGGCAGACAGATCACTGGCCCTTGAGCCAGGAACACCCAGGTCCAAATCTGGCCTCAGACACATAGCAATCACCCAGCTGTGTGGCCCCAGGCAGGCCACCCAGTCTTATTTGCCCGCAACACCCCCCCAGAAAATAATAATAATAAAAAATGTGCTTCAGTCTGTGTTTCTACATCACCAGCTCAGTCATGGGTGGATCACATTCTTTAGGATAAGTCCATCACAAAAGTTACTTCCATATTTTTCCACTGTTGCCATTGCTGATCGCAACTCCCTCCATTTGTACTTCTGTACTACCATGAACTATATTTTCTCTCTTCTTTCACTCTGTCTGTGCTGTAGGGTAGTTGAGTGGCACAGCAGGCAGATCCCCAGCCCTGGGGCCAAGAGGCCCCAAACATACATACCACCCCTTACCCAGCATCCACCTGGCCCTATGGTCCCAGACAGGCCATCCAATCCCAGCCCTTTGCAAGAAGTAAAAAAGAAAATGTGTTATATCTGACCACTCTACCCCCATGGTCCAGGATGGGCAAATCATAAGGGACATAATTATGTTGAACTGCTTGTATTCCTGCATGGGACAATGATACTGATAACTCATGTGAACCTTCTTATTTATTAGAGCAGTTAGAAGGAGCATATATAGATAAGGCCCAGAATTGAATTGAATATGAAAGTATATATTAAAAACATGGAATTAATAGGGGAGAAAGGAATGTACTGGAAGAAAGGGAAAGGAGAGGTAGAATGGGGTAAGTTCTTTCACATAAAAGAGACAAGAAAAAGCTTTTGCAATGGAGTGGAAGTGGAAGTAGAAGAAAGAGTGGGTGAGTGAGTCTTACTATCATCAGAATTGGCTCAGAGAGGGAATAACATACTCAATTGGGTTTAAAAAAAATGATATGTTTCTCATCACATTCAGCTGAGATCAATGTATACCATGGAAACAATATAAAGACTAACAGAATGCCTTCTGTGGGGGTTGGGGGGGGAGCAAGAATGGAGGGAAAATTGTAAAATTCAAAATAAATAAAATCTTTCTAAAAAAAGTTATCTTTCCCTAGAGGAAACTAGGAGAGGAAAAGGATGGGAGAAAGGGCATGGGAGGTAGGGGGTGTAGGTGATAGAGGGGAGAGAAGATCATGGAAGATTGTGGGAGAGTCAGAAGCAACACACTTTTGAGGAGGAACTAGGTAAAAGGAGAGAGAGAATAGAATAAATAGGATTGGGGGGAACAAAATGGAGGGAAATATATCTAGCAATAGCAGCTTTGGGGAAAAAATTGAAACAAGTTTCTTGATAAATACTTCATTTCTCAGACATAGAGAATTCAGTCGGTTTTTTTTAAATAGAGTCATTCCCTAGTTGATAAATGACCAAGAGATTAGACCAGTATTCACATAAGTTTATCAATGCAATCAAGGGTTATACCTATTAGATTGGCTAATAGGACAGAAGTAGAAAATGACAAATGTTGGAAGGAATGAAGGGAAATTGAGACATTGATATTCTGCTGGAGGAGTTGTGAAATGATTCAAAAATTCTTTGGAGCAATTTGGAACTATGCCCCAAGAGATATAAAGCCATACCTCCCCTCTGACCTAGCAGTGTCACTGCTGGGTCTATATTCCAGAAGAGATTAAATGAAGAAAAGAATCTATATGTATAGGGATATTTATAGCAACTCTCTTCTGGTGGTAGATAGTTGGAGACAGAAGGGATACCCAGTTGTTGGAGAGTGAGTGAATACATTGTGGTATGTGATTGAGATGAAATGCTGTTCTATTATGGGAATTGATAAAGAGGATACTCTCAGTATAAAACCTACACAAGTAGATGCAATGGGAAATGACCACATACAAAGTAACAGCAATATTGCAAGGTGTGAATGACCTACTTTTCTCAGCAATGCTATGACCCAAAAGAACTCTGAAGGTCTTACGATGAAGAATGCTGTCCATCCCAAAGACAGCTGATAGTGTCTGAATACAGACTGAAGCATCCTTCTCCCCCTTTCTTTTACTTTATTTTTCTTGAGGTATCTTTTTGTGTGGGGAGGTTATGTTTACTTTCACAGCATGACTATTGTAGTAATGTTTTTCATGATTACACATTTTAAACTACACCAGGTAACTTTCTTTCTCAGTGAAGGAGAATAGGGTGGGAAGAAGGGAGAGATTTTAGAACTCAAGAATTTTGGAAGTAAATGTTGAAACTTGTTTTTGCTTGTAGTTGTGGGGGTGATTTTAAAATAAAAATATTTTTAATAAAAGAGATGCTTGATGGATAAGAGTTTGTATCAACAGGGTCAGATCAAGTGGATGGCATTATGAAGCTATTTATAGAATCAATGTTACTATGATTATCATTCTAGTGAATCTAAAGAAAATTAGAAATGATGAAAGTAGTATACTGATCACAGAACCTCAGAGTTAGGAAAGAGATCAGAAGTCATCTAGTCCAATCAGTACGCAGGAATGCCATTTCAGTGTTCCCAACAAGTGGTTATCCCAATTCTGCTATAAGATTTCTAGTCATGTGAGACTCACTACCTCCTGAGGCAACCCATTCCATTTTTTTTGGCAAGGCAAATGGGGTTAAGTGACTTGCCCAAGGTCACACAGCTAGGGAATTATTAAGTATCTGAGGTTAGATTTGAACTCAGGTCTTCCTGAATCCAGGGCCAGTGCTCTATTCACTGTGCCACCTAGCCAACCCAACCCATTCCACTTTTGATCTACTTTAAAGATAAGTAGATTTTTCCTTATTTTGAATCCAAAAATGCTTATTATTTTTACTCATCACTCACAGTTTTCCTGGTTAAAAAATGTAAAAAGACAAAACCATGCACATTGATTTTTTTTGTATTTGTGGCTTTATTTTTTATATTATTTTTTTCCAAAGATAGTTTTCAACCTTTGTATTTTGTAAGCTTTTGAGTTCCACATTTTTCTACCACTCTCCCTTTTCTCACCCTAATCCCTGGTAATAAGTAATCTGATATAGGTCATATGTGTGTATGTGTGTTTAACATATTTCTGTTTTGGTCATAAGAAAGAAGAGTTAGAACTAAAGGAGAAAAAAATAACCATGAGAAAGAAAGAACATAAAGGAAGTTTTAAAAAGTGAACAAAATATGCTTTGCTCTACATTCATACTCCATAATTTTTTCTTTGGATGTGGATAATTTCCATCACAAGTCTTTTAGGATTGTCCTTGGTCACTGAACTACTGAGAGGAACTGAGTCATCATAATTGATCATCTCACAAATGCATATTGATTTTCAAGTTGGACATCTTGGGTCTGCTAATTACTACCTTTGCGACTGTGGACAATTTTCCTGTACTCTTTTGACCTTCTCTATAAATTGAGGGGTCCAGACTAAATTAGTTCTGAAGTCCCTAGTGTTTCTTAAATCTTAGTCTTTCCCTCTTCCTCCCAATAACCCTTGGAATATTTCAAGAGTGATCCTGTTTCCCCTGATTGCTCTTTTCTCCAGGCTAAATAGCTCCAGACCCATCATTCAGTCTTTGTATGATATAGCTCCCTCTCCTGGGCAGTGTTTTCTAGAAACATCCACCTATGAACACAGCTTTGAAAATATGACTCCTAGAGTCTACCTGCCAAGGCAGACTCAGTAACTATTTGAAAATAATTATAAAACACTTTGCACACATGTAAAATCAGATATAAATAACTGGGCAAATACCAATTGGTCATGAGCTAATATAAAAATGAGAATTTTACCTGAATTAAATAACTTATTCAGTGCCATACCAATCAAACTTCCAAAAAAAAATCATTTTATTGAGCTAGAAAAATAGTAACTAAATTCATATGGAAGAACAAAAGGTCAAGAATATCAAGGGAATTAATGGAAAAAATTGCAAAGGAAGGTGGCCTAGCCATACCAAATTGAACATTATATTATAAAGCATCAGTCATCAAAACTGTCTGGTACTGGTTAATACATAGAAGTGGTAGATCAGTGGAATAGATTAAGTGCAAAAGAGATAGCAGTAAATGACTTTAGTAATATATTGTTTGATAAATCCAAAGATTCCAGCTCCTGGGATAAGAACTTACTCTTTGATTAAAAACTGCTAGGAAAACTAGAAGATAATATGGCAGAAGCCAGGCATAGACCAACATATCACACCTTATGCCAAGATAAGGTCTAAAGGGGTAATGATTTAGACATAAAAGATGATATCATAAACCAATTAAGAAAACAGAGAATAGTTTACCTATCAGATCTATGGAAAGGGGAGCAGTTTGTGACAAAAGAAGAGATAGAGAACATTATATAATGCAAAATGGATAATTTCAGTTACATTAAATTGAAAGGTTTTTGCACAAATGAAACCAGTGCAACCAAGATTAAAAGGAAGACAGTAAGTTGGGAAACAATTTGTACAACCAGTGTTTCTGACTAAGAACTCATTTCTAAAATATATAGAGAACTGAATCAGATTTATAAGAATACAAATCATTCTCTAATAAAAAGCCAATTCTCAGATGAAGAAATTAAAGCTATCTATAGTCACATGAAAAAATGTTCTTAGTCATTATTGATTAGAGAAATGCAAATTAAAACAACTCTGAGGTACCACCTCACAATTATCAGATTGGTTAATATGACAAAAAGATAAACAATGTGTTAGAGGCAATGTGGTAAAACTGGGACACTAATGCATTGTTGGTGGAACTGTGACCTGATCCAACTTTTCTGGAGAGCAATTTGGAATTTTGCCCAAAGGGCAATAAAACTGCATACCCTTTGATTCAGCAATTACCACTACTGGGTTTGTATCTGAAAGAGAACACAAAAAAGGATAAAAAAATCCACATGCACAAAAATATTTATAGCAGCTCTTTTCATAGTGGCAAAGAATTGAAAATTGAGAGGATGCCCATCAATTGGAGAATGACTTAAACAAATTGAGGTATATGAGTATAATCAAACACTGTTCGATAAAAAATCATGAGGGATGGGACTTCAGAATAACCTGGAAAGACTGTATGAACTGATGCTGAATGAAGTGAGCAGAACCAAAATAACATTATGTACACTAACAACTATGTTGGACTTGTTAATTTCAGCAGTACAATAATCGTAGATATTTCTGAAAGACTTGTGATGGAAAATACCATCTTTATCCAGAGAAGGTACTGTGGAGTTTAAATACACATCAAAGCTAATTATCTTCAATTTTTAAAAGTGGTCTATTTCTTAAATAGTATATCTTTTTTCCTCTGTTGTTTTTTTTTTCATTTTTCCATTTGGATTTTATTCTTCATTCACAACATGATAAATGTGGATCTATGTTTAACATGGTTATACATATATAATCTGGATTGGATTTCTTTCTGTTTTAAAAGAGAAAAAAATGAAAATATGAATATAACATGATTTTCCAGTTGTCCTCTAATTGGGGCAGATGGTGTGGTGGAGCTCTGACCCTTCTCATTCTGTGTACTGTTACAAGTATAGTTAAATGTGGGGCATTATGGTTAGAAGGCTGGCCTTGAAAGCAGTAAAGGTTCATATCTATTCTCTGCTGCATACTCACCATGTGACCAAGGTCAAATTAAATTATTTCCTAGTGCTCCAGACCACTCTTTAAGACTAGGAGTTATTGGGGCTGCTAGGTGGTGCAGTGGATAGAGCACCGGCCCTGGAGTCAGGAGTACTTGAGTTCAAATCTGGCCTCAGACACTTAATAATTACCTAACTGTGTGGCCTTGGGCAAGCCACTTAACCCCATTTGCCTTGCAAAAACCTAAAAATAAAAAAAGACTAGGAGTTATTGACAGATTGCTAGCCTATACCAGTGCAGTTTCCTACATAGATGAAATCATAGCTTGTATATAGGGAAAAGATCATATTTGTATTTGTATTTGTGTTATGTGAATGAAATTATAGGTCTGTAATAAAGGAAAAAGATCATGTTTGTGTTTCTGAATGTGTGTCACACTTCTGACTGTCACTTAGTCCCCTAAAAGCTTCATCTTCTTCCCATGAAATATTGTCTACCTATATCTCACCCATTCTGTACTTAGGCAATTAATTGTTTGAACTCAAGTGTAGAATTACACATTTGCTGAGTTCTTTTTGCATCCTAAGTCTGCCATCTTCTATGTTAACTATACTTCTCAACTTCATGTTATTTATAAATCAGATTTTTAAGATTTTCCTTTTCATTACTATGAACTTGGCAAACATCAACAAATATAAATATTTTCTTCTATATAGAATAGCAAAGGTAGAATGCATAAGAAGCTATGAATCTGACAAATGTATGTAACATAGTGATTATGATATTGTCCTGCTCATCTATATTCCTTTCTGAACTTCCATCTGCTCTATTCAGTGAATTTTTAAGTAATTCATTTTGGGGTTCTTTCTTTTCTTCTTTTTTTTTTGTTTTGTGTTGCTATCTACACCTCCAACTTTCTTCCCCACTGAAAAACAAATAAAATCCTTCCCCTTGTAACAGGTATAGTAATGCATATTGTCTATGTTGGAAGATGTATGTATGTCTAATTCTTTTTTTTTTTAATTTAAGGCAGTGGGGTTAAGTGACTTGCCCAAGGTCACAAAGCTAGGCAATTATTAAATGTCTGAAACTAGAGTTGAACCCAGGACCTTCTGACTCCAGGGCCAGTGCTCTATCCACTGTACCACCTAGCTGCCCCCTGTATGTCTCATTCTTAACTTCTAGTCTGTACACCTCTCTGTCAGGTAATAGGAAATCTGATTCATCATTGGCCTTCTGGAGTTATGTTTGGTTATTATGTTGATTAAAGTTCTTCAGCCTTTCACTATTGTTTTCTCTTATTTTCCTTGTAGTTATTGTATGTATTGTTCCAGTTTTGCTTATTTTGCTCTATATCAAATCACAAAAGTCTTCCAGATTTCTTTGAATTCATCCTTTTATTATTTCTTTTGGCACAATAACATTCACATACCATAATTTGTTCAACTATCCCAAGATATAGATACCCACCATGCTTCCAATTCTTTGCCACTAAAAAAAAAATGGTTATAAATATGTGTGTAGGTGGCAGCTAGGTGGTGTAGTGGATAGAGCACCGGCCCTGGAGTCAGGAGTACCTGGGTTCAAATCCAGTCTCAGACACTTAAAAATTACCTAGCTATGTGGCCTTGGGCAAGCCACTTAACCCCATTTGCCTTGCAAAAACCTAAAAAAAAAAAATAAAAAAAATAAATATGTGTGTATCTATTAGTCCCTTCACTTTTTGATCTCTTTGGGACATAAGTAGATGTATAATGGTAAACACTTAACAACTTCATGATACTTAAATTTGATTTGCATTTTTAATATTTTCTCCATCACTTTCTTAAGTCTAGATGATCAACCAAATAATAAATCAGACCTAGTACATCCCTGGTCAAGGCTAATAGCAGTATTTATTAAATTAAGGGTTATGCACAAGTATACAAATGAGACAGCTTTGGAATTATTGTGCTAAAAGAGCAAGCTATGTGTAATGAGACACAATTTCACATGGAATCCTCTTTTTCTGTTCTTTGTGTTTATCAAGTTCAGAATGGGAGACATCATGGTAAAGAGAAAGAGTACTGACTCTAGAGATAGAAAACCTGGGTTCAAATGCTTTCTCTGATGACTACTACCTTTGTGAACTTGGGAAAAACAATTTATCTCCCTCAGTGAGGCAACTGATCTAAGTGACCTTTGACGTTCTTTTCAGATCTGTATCAACTATCCTATTATATTATCTTAGAACTAATGAAAAATTGAAATAAAAAACAAAATAGAATGCACAATTTAGTGACTTGAGGTATAGAATCAAATTGCTTTCCCAAAATAATGATTGTTCATGGATCCACTAATAATTCATCAGCGTGCCTATTTTCCCCAGACTCCTCCAACAAGTGCCATTTTCCTTTTTTAGTTATCTTTGCCAATCTAGCAGGTATAAAATGGAACCTTAAAGTTACTAGAAATTGAATTTATTTTATTAGCAATTTGGAGCATTTTAGATGGCTATAAATAGCTTCTCTTTTTTTCTTTAAAAACTCCCTATTCATAGGTAGAGCCAATATAATAAAAATGACAATTCTACCAAAACTAAATTACCTGTTTAGTGCCCTACCAATCAAAATTCCAAAAAATTACTTTAATGAGTTAGAAAAAGTTGTAAGTAAATTCATATGGAGAAATAAAAAGTCAAGAATTTCCAGGTATAGGGGGTGGCTAGGTGGCAAAGTGGATAGAGCACTGGCCCTGGAGTCAGGAGTACCTGAGTTCAAATCTGGCCTCAGACACTTAATAATTACCTAGCTGTGGTGTTGGGCAAGCCACTTTAACCCCATTGCCTTGCAAAAACTAAAAAAAAAAAATTTCCAGGAATTTAATGAAAAAAAAGTACAAAAGAAGGGGGCTTAGCCCTACCTGATATAAAATTATATTATAACTCATCAGTCATCAAAACTCTTTGGTATTAGCCAAGAAATAGAGTGGTGGACCAGTGGAATAGACTAGGTACAATAGCAGGAAATGATTATAGTATAATCTGCTGTTTGATAAACCCAAAGAGTCAAGCTATTGGGATAAAAACTCTCCCTTCAATAAAAACTGCTGTGAAAATTGGAAGTTAGTATGGGAGAAACTTAGATTAGACCAACACCTCACACCCTTTACCAAGATAAGATCCAAATGGTTACAGGATTTAGACTTAAAAAAGCAAATTAGAAGCAAATTAAAACAAGCAAATTAGAAGATCAAGGACTAGTTTACCTGTCAGATCTATGGAAAGGAGAGCAGTTTATGACTAAGGAAAAGATGGAGAACATCACCAAAAACAAACTAGATGATTTCGATTACATTAAATTAAAAAGCTTTTGCACATATAAAACCACTATAACCAAGATCAAAAGAAATATAGTAAATTGGAAAACAATCATTACAACTAATGATTCTGACAAAGGACTCATTTCTAAAATGTACAGAGAACTGAGTCTTATTTAAAAAAAAAAAGCCATTCCCCAATTGACAAATGATCAAAGGATATGCAGAGGCAACTTATACATGAGGAGATCAAAGCAATCCATAGCCATATGAAGAATTGCTCTAAATCATTAATTATTAGAGAAATGCAAATTAAAGCTTCTCTGAGGTACCTCACACCTCTCACACTGGTCAATATAACCAGAAAGGATAATGATCATTGTTGGAAAGGTTGTGGGAAATCTGGGACACTATTACACTGTTGTTGGAGCTGTGAACTCATCTAACCTTTCTGGAGAGAAATTTGGAACTACACCCATAGGGCAACAAAAATGAGCATACCCTTTGATCCAGCAATACCACTACTGGGTCTTTACCCTGAAGAGATGATGAAAAAGGGTAAAAACATCACTTGTACAAAAATATTCATAGCAGCCCTGTTTGTGGTGGCAAAGAATTGGAAATCAAGTGAATGTCCTTCAATTGAGGAATGGCTTAGCAAATTATGGTATATGTATGTCATGGAACACTATTGTTCTATTAGAAACCAGGAGGGATGGGAATTTAGGAAAACCTGGAGGGATATGCATGAACTGATGCTGAGTGAGATGAACAGAACCAGAAAAACACTGTACATCCTAACAGCAACATGGAGGTGATGTTCAACCTTGATGGACTTGCTTATTCCATGAGTGCAACAATCAGGGACAATTTTGGGCTATCTGCAATGGGGAATACCATTTGTATCCAGATAAAGAACTGTGGAGTTTGAACAAAGTTCAGACTATTCCCTTTAATTTAGAAAAAAAAACCCATATCTTATTGTCTGATCTTGTTATCTCTTATACCTTTTGTTTCTTCCTTAAGGATATGATTTCTCAAACTTGGGGGGGGGGGGCGGAGCCAAGATGGTGACAAAGGATCCAGTCTTAGGCGCTCTCTGATAAAACATGAAACTAAGGACTCTAACTAAACTTTCAAGAGACAGAACCCACAAAGGGACCCATTGAGGCAGTTCTACTCAAGGTAACCTGGAAAAGAGCAGAAAGGCTCTGCTCCCCGGGGTCGGAGGGGTGGCCTGCCAGAGTGAAAGAACTTCAGCCTTCCGGAGGCAGCCCCAGGATGCTGGGAGCCATGGCTCACAGCAGCAGGGGAGTCTCCTGAGGTACACCCTGGGGAGCACTGGGCACAAATTGGGAGAACAGTGGGGGACCTCTGCCAGAGCTAGCACGTGGAACCCAGCCCTCAGGGCACACAGCTAGCAGCTTGGTCTTTCCCCAGCCCTGATGGGGAAACAGAAGCAGGCAGAGCAGTAAGCAGGAGTCCCCAGGGCATGAGCCCATTGAGCTGAGGGAAGGTAGTGAAGAGAGACTGCTGAGCTCTGCCCTCTGCCCCTGGAACAGGACTCTGGGGCTCTGACCACATTCAGATCCTGAGAGCAGTCTAGCCCCCCCCCCCCATAGAACAGCAGGACCCCCCCCCCCACCTCAGCCCCTGTGGCAGAGAGGAGTGCTTATGGTCATTCACAGACCGGGAGGGAGGACAGAGCCTCACACACTGAGACCCTTGTGGGAGTGTCCCAAAAGCTCAGGAAGCACCCCAAACCAGGCCCAGGCTGGGAAAATGAGCAAGCAGAAAAATAAGAGGAAGACCACTGAGAAATATTTTGCTCATGAGCCCAAGAAAGATCAAAATACTCAGTCTGAAGATGAGGAAGCACAAGTTCCTGCATCTAAAGACTCCAAGAAAAAAACAGAAATTGGGTTTAGGCTATGACAGAGCTCAAAAAATACTTTGAAAATCAAATGAGGGAGTTGGAAGAAAAACTGGGAAAAGAAAGGAGAGAGATGCAGGAAAAACATGAAAATGAAGTCAGCAGCTTAGTCAAGGAAATCCAAAAAAATGCTGAAGAAAATAGCATGCTAAAAAACAGCTTAGGTCAAATGGATAAAACAGTTCAAAAAGTTATTGAGGAGAAGAATGCCTTAAAAAGCAAAATTGGCCAGATGGAAAAAGAGATAAGAAAACTCTCTGAGGAGAATAAATCCTTCAGACAAAGAATAGAATTCAGGAAGATTAATGAATTTACGAGAAACCAGGATTCAATATTTCAAAACCAAAAAAATGAAAAATTACAAGAAAATGTGAAATATCTCATTGAAAAAACAACTGACATGGAAAACAGACTTAGGAAAGATAATTTAAAAATTATTGGAATACCTGAAAGTCATGATCAGGAAAAGAGCCTTGACATCATTTTGAAAGAATTACTACAGGAAAATTGCCCTGATATTCTAGAAGCAGAGGGCAAAATAGAAATGGAGAGAATCCACCGATCCCCCCAAGAAAGAGATCCCAAAAAACCAACCCCTAGGAATATTATAGCCAAGTTCCAGAACTCCCAAGTCAAAGAGAAAATATTACAAGTAGCCAGAAGGACACAGTTCAAATATCATGGAGCTGCAGTCAGTATCACACAGGACTTAGCAGCAACTACATTGGAAGCTCGTAGGGCTTGGAATACAATATACCGGAAGGCAAAAGAGCTTAGAATGCAGCCAAGAATAAACTACCCAGCAAGGCTGAATGTCCTCTTCCAGGGAAGAAGATGGACTTTCAGTGAACCAGGGGAATTTCAAATGTTCCTTTTGGAATGGCCAGAGCTGAACAGAAGGTTTGATCTTCAGATACAGGACTCAGGTGAAGCATGGAGATTGGAGGAGAGGGGGGAAATGTGAGGGACTTAATGATGATGAACTGCATGTATTCCTGCATAGAAAAAATGACACTGATAATACTCATATGAACCTCCTCAGTTAATAGGGCAGGTAGAGGGAACTTCTATAGTTGAAGCACAGGAGAAAGCTGAATTTGAAGATAAAATATGGTGTAAAAATGGAATCAATAGAAAAAAAGGGAAATGTAATGGGAGAAAGAAAAAGGAGAAGGGGGAATAGGCCAAGATATTTCATATAATAAGTTTTTTTATTATTACAATGAGCTATTGCAATGATATGGAAGGGGGGAGGCAAGGGGGAATGAGGGAACCTTTGCTCTCATCAGAAGTGGCTAGGAGAGGAAACAGCATATATACTCAATGGGTATAGGCATCTGGAGTAAGAAGGGGGGGGAGCAGGGGGAAGGGGTGGGAATGAGAATAAAGGAGGAGAGGATAGACCATAGGGGTAGAGTGGTCAGATATAACACATTTTCTTTTTTACTTCTTGCAAGGGGCTGGGATTGGAAGGCCTGTCCAGGACCATGGGGCCAGGTGGATTCTGGGCCTAAGGGGTGGTATGGGGCCTCAGGGCTTCTTGGCCCCAGGACTAGGGATCTGTCTGCTGGGCCACTCAGCTACCCTACAGCAGAGTCAGAGTGAAAGGAGAGAGAAAATAATAGTACATGGTAGTGGAGAAATAAGAAAGGAGGGAGTTGCGATCAGCAATGGCAATGTTGGAAAAATATGGAAGTAACTTTTGCGATGGACTTACCATAAAGAATGTGATCCACCCATGACAGAGTTGTTGGTGTTGGAACAAAGACTGAAGCACATTTATTATTATTATTATTATTATTATTATTATTATTATTATTATTATTATTATTAGGGCGAGGGTGCAGGGCAAATGGGGCTGGGTGGCCTGCCTGGGGCCACACAGCAGGGTGATCTTTGGGTGTCTGAGGCCGGATTTGGACCCGGGTGCTCCTGCCTCAAGGGCCAATGCTCTGTCTGCCACCCAGCCACCCCTACTATTATTACTATTTTATTTTATTTTGGGTCTTTTTTTTTTCTTCTTTTAGGTTTTTGCAGGGCAGTGGGGATCGGGTGGCTTGCATGTCACACGGCTGGGTGATTGTTGGGTCTATGGGGCTGGATGTGGGCTTGGATGCTCGTGGCTCCAGGGCTGGTACTTCGTCCATTGCGCCACCTGGCCATACCTACAATTATTACTATTATTCTTTTTTAATTTTAATTTTTTTTCTCTTCCCTTTACTTTATCGCCCAAGCAAGTCTATATCATGGGGGGGAGGGGTATTTTGTTTACTCTTAAACAAGAATATTTTATTAATGTAAAAAAAATTTGTACAAAATGAGAATTAAAAAATAAAATTTTAAAAAAGGATATGATTTCTCTCTCATCACACTCAATTTGTATCAATGTACAACATGAAAACAAAGTAAAGACTGATAGATTGCTTTCTGTGGTGGGGGTGGGGGAAGGAAGTAAGATTGGGGGGAAAATTGTAAAACTCAAATTAAATCTTAAATAAAAAAACTCCCTATTCATATCTTTCAATCATTTTTCTGTTAGGGAATGGCTTGTGTTCAATTGTATCAGTTCCCTATATTATATCAGACCTTTAGCATATAAATTTTCTATGAAGAGATTTTCCCAATATTTTGTTTCCCTTTTGAGTATTAATTTTGTTTGTGCAAAAGTTTTAAATTTTAATTGATTAAAATTAATCCATTTTGTTTAATCAAGAATTCTTTTTCCATCCATAAGTGGAAAAGATATATTCTTCCCAACTCATCTAATTTATTTTTATTATGACATTTTATTTCTAAGTCTTATATTCATTTGGAGCTTATTTTGGTAAATGTTTGGGTTTTTTTAATAGCCCATAGTTTGATTTTTTCAGTTTAGTAGTGTTTTTCTCAATTTTAACTCTTTTAATTTTCAAAATTTTTATTTATTTATTTGGTTGGGTGGTTTTTTTGTTTGTTTATTTATTTATTGCAAGGCCATGGGGTTAAGTGATTTGTCCAAGATCATAAGCTGGGTAATAAGTGTTTGAGGTCAATTTTGAACTCAGGTCCTCCTTACTCCAGGACCAGAGCTATATCTTCTGCACTACCTAGCTGTTAATACTTCTTTGAAGCTGTATGCTCAGTTTATTGAATTGTTTCTTCTGTTGATGAAAATGCCTAGAGATATATACCATTTTTTATATTTATTATTGCAATTTATATTTATTATTGCATCCTAAAAGTGTGACTTGTTACACTATTGTCATTTTCTTTGATTAAATTAGTCATTAGTTCTATGATTTAATTCTTTGAACCAACAGTTCCTTAGGATTAAATTATTTAATTTCATTTAAATTTGAATCTGTCTTTAAGTAGTGATTTTAGTAGAGCTGAAAAATATCTATTTATCTGTTTGTCTATCTACTATCTATCTAACCATCTAATCTTTCTATTCCTACTTAGCAATCTCCAGACATTGATCAGATGTAACTTTTCTAAAATGCCATTCATATCCTGAATGCATTTATCTTTTTTAAGATTTATCTAACTCTGAAAGGGACACATTAATATTATAATTTTGATACCTATTCCTCCATGTAACTTGATTAACATTTCTTTCATGAAGTTAGTCAGTATGCTTTTGGTGTATTTATTAGATATTGATTTAATTCATTAATACATTAATAACAATAATGTAGTTTCATTACTTAGTTCTTTTAAATAATGTCTATTTATTACTGTGAATTTTTCTGAGATTATTCTTGTTAGTCCTCCTTTGTAAAATTTGCCTGATACATAAAAAAAAATCTTATCCATCCCATTTTAATGTTCTTGATTTCAAGTATATTTCTCCTAAGTAAGATTTTTTTGGTCTCTGCTATACTAATATTTTATGGGTGAGTTCATCTCATTCATGTTCATTGTTATGATTATTAAATTGTGTATTTCCCTCCATAATATCTTCATTTTTTTCTCATCTTTTCTCCCAGCTCCCCTCCCCTTTACAAAGGAAGGGGAGGATAAAGAGAGGAAATCTAATCAGCAACTGTAATCTGTCATTGAAGCAGGCTTTTTCTCCCTTCTTCCTATCTTTCATATTTTAGCCAAGTTCAGAGCCTGATATCTGCTTCTTATATATATATTCTTCTTTCTCTTTTTAATCCTCACCTAATGTTTGACCCCATAAAGTTTTAATGTATCTTAGCACCAAACTGTGCATTGTCCCCATTGTCTGGATCAGATAAGAATGAGGTCATAAGATGCTACTCTTCTTTCCTTTCCTATATGTTTGTATACCTACATTCTCATACAACCTATTTATGTGAAAATCATTTCTTGCCCCTTCTTTCCTATTTATTCCCTAGTATATTCCTTTTTCTCTTCTTTTTTTCATAAAACCAATAGAATAGGGGTGATTCTTTCACTAACCTCCCTCTGTGACCCTTCAAAACATTAGGATTCTGAAATAACATTTGACTCTTCTCCTTTTAGAATATAAACTTTGTCATCATTTACCTCCTTCTAGTTGTTCAAAAGTATTTATCTTTCAAGATTCCTCTTGATTAGATGTGTTTCCATTATAAAATTTCCATTTATATTTGGTATTTCCATCAGGAATACATCTATTTTATTGAAATATATTATTATTATTATCCTATTTTATTAAAAGTATATTTGTGTCAGTTTGGGGAAGGTGGAGCCAAGATGGTGACAAGAGCAGATCGTGTCTTAGGCGCTCTCTCATAAATCTTCGAAACTAAGGACTTTAACTAAATTTTCGAGAGACAGAAACCACAGGGGGACCCAGTGAGGCAGTTCTCCTACTCAAGGTAACCTGGAAAAGAGAAGAAAGTCTCTGTTCCCCAGGTTTGGAGGGGTGGCCCGCCAGAGCAAAAGAACTTCAGCCTCCCAGAGGCAGCCCCAGAGTGCTAGGAGCCGTGGCTCACAGCAGCTGAGGAGTTTCCTGAGCTACACCCCCAGGAGCACCAAGCACAAATTGGGGGAACAGCTGGGGGAACTCTGCCAGAGCAAGCATGTGAAGTCCAGCCCTCAGGGCACACACCAAGCAGCATGGCCACTGCATTCCACATCCAGGAAACATAAACAGGCAGAGCAGGTAAGCAGGAGCCCCCAGGGCATGAGCCCATTGAGCTGAGGGAAGGGAGTGAAGAGAGACTGCCTAGCTCTGCTCTGTCCTTAAAACAGGACTCTGGGGCTCTGAACACATTCAGATCCTAGTCGCAGTCTAGGCCCCCCCCCCCATAGAACAGCAGGGGCCCCCTCCACCTCAGCCCCATAGCAGAGGGGGGGCGCATATGGTCATTCACAGACCAGGAGGGAGGACAGAGCCTCACACACTGAGATCCTTGTGGGAGTGTCCCAAAAGCTCAGGAAGCACCCCCCAAAACAGGCTTAGGCTGCAAAAATGAGCAAGCAGAGAAAAAAGAGGAACACCATTGAGAAATACATTATCTATGATCCCAAGAAGGATCAATATACTCAGTCTGAAGATGAGGAAACAAAAGCTCCTGCATCTAAAGACTCCAAGAAAAACAGAAATTGGAATCAGGCTATGACGGAGCTCAAAAAAATACTTTGAAAATTGAATGAGGGAGTTAGAAGAAAAACTGGGGAAAGAAATGAGAGAGATGCAGGAAAAACATGAAAATGAAGTCAGCAGTTTAGTCAAGGAAATCCAAAAAAATGTGAAGAAAACAGCATGCTAAAAAACAGCTTAGGTCAAATGGATAAAACAGTTCAAAAAGTTATTGAGGAGAAGAATGCTTTAAAAAGCAAAATTGGCCAGATGGAAAAAGAGATAAGAAAACTCTCTGAGGAAAACAAATCCTTCAGACAAAGAATAGAACTCAGGGAGATTGATGAATTTACGAGAAACCAGGATTCAATATTTCAAAACCAAAAAAATGAAAAATTACAAGAAAATGTGAAATATCTCATTGAAAAAACAACTGACGTGGAAAACAGACTTGGGAAAGATAATTTAAAAATTATTGGAATACCTGAAAGTCATGATCAGGTAAAGAGCCTTGACATCATTTTCAAGGAATTACTACAGGAAAATTGCCCTGATATTCTAGAAGCAGAGGGCAAAATAGAAATGGAGAGAATCCACCAATCCCCCCGAGAAAGAGATCCCAAAAAACCAACCCCTAGGAATACTATAGACAACTTCCAGAACTATCAAGTCAAAGAGAAAATATTACAAGCAGCCAGAAGGACACAATTCAAACATCGTGGAGCTGCAGTCAGGATCACACAAGACTTAGCAACAACTACATTGGAAGCTCATAGAGCTTGGAATATAATATACCAGAAGGCAAAAGAACTTAGAATGCAGCCAAGAATGAACTACCCAGCAAGGCTGAATGTCCTCTTCCAGGGAAAAAGATGGACTTTCAATGAACCAGGGGAATTTCAAATGTTCCTGTTGGAATGGCCAGAGCCGAACAGAAGGTTTCATCTTCAAATACAGGGCTCAAGTGAAGCAAAGAGATTGGAGGAGAGGGGGGAAATATGAGGGTCTTAATGATGATGAACTGCATGTATTCTTATATAGAAAAATGACACTGATAATACTTATATGAACCTTCTCAGTTAATAGAGCAGGTAGAGGGAGCTTTTATAGTTGAAGCACAGAGAAAGCTGAATTTGAAGATAAAATATGGGGTAAAAATGGAGTCAATAGAAAAAAGGGAAATGTAATGGGAAAAAGAAAAAGGAGAGGGTGAATAGGCCAAGATATTTCATATAATAAGATTTTTCTTTATTATAATGAGCTATTGCAATGATATGGAAGGGGGGAGGCAAGGGGGAATGAGGGAATCTTTGTTCTCATCAGAGGAGGCTAGGAGAGGAAACAGCATATATGCTCAATGGGGTATAGACATCTAGAGTAAGAAAGTGGGGGCAGGGGGAAGGGGAGGGGATGTGAGTGATGGAGGAGAGGATGGACCATGGGGGGAGAGTGGTCAGATATGACACATTTTCTTTATTACTTCTTGCAAGGGGCTGGGATTGGAAGGCCTGTCTGGGACCATAGGGCCAGGTGGATGCTGGGTCTAAGGAGTGGTATGGGAGCTCAGGGCCTCTTGGCCCCAGGACCAGGGATCTGTCTACTGCGCCACTCAGCTACCCTACAGCAGAGTCCGAGTGAAAGGAGAGAAAAAATATTGTACATGGTAGTAGAGAAATACAAAAGAAGGGAGTTGCGATCAGCAATGGCAACAGTGGGAAAATATGGAATAACTTTTGCGATGGGCTTATCAAAGAATGTGATCCACCTGCTACAGAGTTGGTGGTGTTGGAACACAGACTGAAGCACATTTTTTTATTATTGTCATTTTGGGGGGGATGCTGGGCAAATGGGGCTGTGTGTCCTGCCTGGGGCCACATAGCAGGATGATCGTTGGGTGTCTGAGGCCGGATTTGGACCCAGGTGCTCCTGGCTCAAGGGCCAATGCTCTGTCTGCCACCCAGCCACCCTTACTATTGTTACTATTTTATTTTATTTTGGGTCTTATTTTTTTCTTCTTTTAGGTTTTTGCAGGGCAGTGGGGTTGGGGTTGGGGTTGCTTGCATGTCACATGGCTGGGTGATTGTTGGGTGTGTGTGGCTGGATATGGGCTCAGGTGCTCCTGGCTCCAGGGCTGATGCTCCATCCATTGCACCACCTGGCCATACCTACAATTATTACTATTATTTTTTTAATTTTAATTTTTTTCTCTCCCCTTTATCGCTTAGGCAAGTCTAAATTTTTGGGGGGAGGGGGTATTTTGTTTACTCTTAAACAAGAATATTTTATTAATGTATAAAAAACATTATTTGTAAAAAAAAGTGTGCATACCCTTTGATCCAGCATACCACTCCTCAGTCTCTACCCTGAAAACATTATGAAAAAGGGTAAAAACATTACTTGTACAAAAATATTCATAGCAGCCCTGTTTGTGGTGGCAAAGAATTGGAAATCAAGTAAATGTCCTTCAGTTGGGGAATGGCTTAGCAAACTGTGGTATATGTATGTCATGTAACATTATTGTTCTATTAGAAACCAGGAGGGATGGGAATTCAGGGAAGCCTGGAGGGATTTGCATGAACTGATGCTGAGCGAGATGAGCAGAACCAGAAAAATACTGTATACCCTAACAGCAACTTGGGGGTGATGATCAACCTTGATGGACTCTCTCATTCCATCAGTGCAACAATCAGGGACAATTTGGGACTGTCTGCAATGGAGAATACCATCTGTATCCAGAGAAAGAACTGGGGAGTTTGAACAAAGACCAAGGACTATTACCTTAAATTTAGAAGAAAACAAACCCCTGATATCTTATTGTCTAATCTTGCTATCTCTTATACTTTATGTTTCTTCCTTAAGGATATCATTTCTTTCTCATCACACTCAATTTGGATCAATGTTTACCATGGAAAAAATGTAAAGACTGACAAACTGCCTTCTGTGGGGGTGGGGGTGGGGGGGAGGGAAGTAAGATTAGGGGGAAAATTTGAACACTCAACATAAATAAAATCTTTTTTTTAGGTTTTTGCAAGGCAAATGGGGTTAAGTGGCTTGCCCAAGGCCACACAGCTAGGTAATTATTATGAGACCGGATTTGAACCCAGGTACTCCTGACTCCATGGCCAGTGCTTTATCCCCTGCGCCACCTAGCCACCCCAAATAAAATCTTTAATAAAAAAAAAAAAAATATATATATATATATATATATATATATATTTGTTTCCCTGGAAGATTATATTCAATTTTGCAGAATAATTTACTTTTGGTTGTAATCTAATAATCTTTACCTTTCTTAATGTCATATCCCAAGATTTTCTTTTCTATATGGAAGTTACTACTGAGTCTTATATGATCTTGACAATGGTCCTTTAATACTTGCCTTCCTTCAGTAAGAATTTCTGGCTGCTTGTATTTTTCCTTGACTTGGAAACTCTGTATCTTGACTGTGTGACTAGCTTCTGGTTGAGGTTGAATCGACTTCCATGGTGCTATCCTTTCCTTCTGGTCATTTTGGGTGCAATTCTGACCTGGAAAGAGGAGTTTATGTTTGAATCCCTTCAGCTTTTGTTATCATTGGTCTTTCAAGATATTTTCTAGGGTTTATGTGGAAAAGTCAGGCTTCTCTTGAACCTTTTATATCTAAAGCAAAAGTCAATAATAAACTAGTGATACATAAATTAAATAAATACCTAAGTCATTAATAAAAAATTTTTTAAGTTTTTACAAGGCATTGGGGTTAAGTGATTTCCCCAAGATCACACAGTTAGGTAATTATTAAGTGTCTAAGGCTGGATTTGAACTCAGGTGCTCCTGACTCCAGCTCCAGTGCTCTATCCACTGTGCCACCTAGCTGCCCCCTCATTTGTAAAATTTTTTAACAGAATGGGACCAAGAACAACTTTAGGTCTTGTGGAGCCTAATCTGAATTCATCTAGGAGAAATATTCCCTAGACTATCCTTTTCCATCTTGTCCACAAGGCTATAAGAATATCATGAAAGACTATCAAAAAATCCATAGTCAGACTTTAATTAGTATTTCAGTTAAGAATTATAGATTATCTTGCTCAAGGTTGTTATGAGGGAAGTGCTTTTTAAAGTGCTGTACAAATATGAGTCATTTTTGGTATTTTTATGAATTACAACTTAGAATTTATTCCAAGATGAATGTATATATGATAACTTCAATGGGATGGTGTAATCTAAGATCAAGAAGAGACTGATTTTACTCACTGACAAAGGACATGTAACTTAGGAGCCTGAATTCATTTCTTTGTCAGTTGACTATCATGAGATAGTTGGTTGCCCAGTGGATAGAGCACTTGTCCTCAAGTCTAGAGGACCTGAGTTCAAAACTAACTTCATACACATATTACCTGTGTGAGCCTGAGCAAGCCATTTAATCATTACTGCCTCAAAACAAAAACAGACTCTTAAAGCCATATTGATATCTGTATCCTAAAGGGAAAATGGGTTTATCTGATATGGATTCTAATGAACAAGATGTTGCCTTTGCTATTTTCATATGTTGATCTGGCTAGGTCTGATCCCTAAAATGGACTTGTCAGCCATTATTATCTATGAATTTTTTTTACCAGATGTTGAGCAGCTTCATTAAGCAATCCAGAGTCTTCACCTGAAAAGAATTTTCTTATAGACATGTCTGAGTTCAAATCCAGCCTCAGTCACTTATCAAACAGAGTGAACCTGGAAAAAAATCAGTTAATACCTCCTTGTCCGTAAAATGGGAATAGTAATAGTAATAGCATCTACCTTCCAGAATTGCTTTAAAGACCAAGTAAGTTAAGTGCTTTACAAACCCTAAAGAGCTATGTAAATGCTAGTGATTATACTATTTTTAAGGAGATGACCCAAAGTTTGGGTATCCCATATGAAGACATGTCATGTAAACCCTAGAGAATCTATAAACTATCAAGTACTAAGCATGCCATTAGAGAATAGAAGAATCATTGAGGAAAAGGGAAATTGAGAATAATTTTATTCTGTCCAAGATTTATATGAAATAAACCAATATAAATCAAGGACCTATGATTTTGTTGCTATAGGATATCCTTTCACCTGTGTTTGTCATGAAGGTTCTACAAATTATAGCCCTTCTAATGTTAAATAATAGCCAATTTGTATCATACTTTGAATTTGAACCCTGATTTTCTGTATTCTAAGTCCACCATCACTGTGTATTCAGTGCTGCTCCTTTGACCTAATATAATCATATTTTATTTGTCTTAATATCCCTCTAGCACCGGATGCTAAGTGGTGCAGTGGGTAGAGCACAGGCCCTGGAGTCAGGAGTACCTGAGTTCAAATCCAGCCTCAGACACTTAATTACTTAGCTTTGTGGCCTTGGGCAAGCCACTTTAACCCCATCTTCCTTGAAAAAACCTAAATATATATATATATATATATATATATATATATATATATATATATATAGCACCTAATACAAGAGCTTTGCTGTTCATAAGTGTTGTGTAATAAGGGTGACTTTTATACTAGCTATAAAAAAGTCATAAAGTTGAGTGAAAAGTTGAGAATGATGTTAGGTTTAATGCTGAGCTTTGAAAGACTATGGATTCTATGAGCCAGAGAAGAGGAAGGAGTTCACTCTAGAATTGGCGACAACCTCTGCAAAGCCACAGAGACAGGAGGTGTCATATGATTTATTTTTTTTAACTTAAAGATTTTATTTATTTTGAATTTTACAATTTTTCCCCTTATCTTACTTCCCTCCCCCCACCCCCACCCCCACAGAAGGCAATTTGCCAGTCTTTACATTGTTTCCATGGTATACATTGATCCAAATTGAATGTGATGAGAGAGAAATGATATCCTTAAGGAAGAAACATAAAGTATAAGAGATAGCAAGATCAGACAATAAGATACCAGGTTTTTTCCCTAAATTAAAGGTAATAGTCCTTGGTCTTTGTTCAAACTCCACAGTTCTTTCTCTGGATACAGATGGTATTCTCCATTGCAGACAGTCCCATATTGTCCCTGATTGTTGCACTGATGGAATGAGTGAGTCCATCGAGGTTGTTCATCACCCCCATGATGCTATTAGGGTGTACTATGTTTTTCTGGTTCTGCTCAGCATCAGTTCATGCAAATCCATCCAGGCTTCCCTGAATTCCCATCCCTCCTGATTTTTAATAGAACAATAATGTTTCAGTGTCATATTGATTTATGTGGAACAGCAAGCAGTCTGGTTGAGCCAGAACTTGGAATGTAGAATAGCCCAGAAAAGGTAGATTGAAGCCTCAGAATATAGGTTGCAAGGGATTTTAGAAGTCCAGAAGAGACATTCTGATTTTATCTTAGCAATGGCAAAAGCCTTCTCAGAATAATGTTTTTTAAATGCATTGCATAAAACCTTTAAGTAACAAAAAGAACTTATTATGTTGAAAAACTTATTAAAATAGCTTTTAAAAAAAGAAACAAGTTCACAGACCCCAGGTTAAGAATCCTTATCCTAGAAGCAAGAGTTATGAATAAAGGACTAGAACTCAGGAACTGAAGAATTAGTATGGTTAGAACTATGCTTTAGGAACAGCAATTTGACAACAGCAAAGAGGATAGATTGGAAAACAGAAGGGCAACCACTCAAGAGGCTGTAATAGCTGTGTAGGTAAGAGGTGATAATTGTATATAGAGTGGAGACATTTGGGAGATATATAGGGAAGGCAGAAAGAACAAAACTTGGATGTGAAAGGTGAAGTATAGGGAAGAGATGAGAAGGACTCTGAAGTTGTAAACCTGAGGAAATGGAAGGATAGTGATACCCTTCATAGAAGTAGGGATATTTGAAAAAGGGGATGGTTTGGGATGGCAAAATATTGAGTTCTATTTGGAACCTGACAATATGAGATGCCATAAAATAAAAAAGAGCCAGGAGGGAATTGGTGAGGCTCAGGATTGGGGATAAGGAATGGGACTAAGGCTGACAGATCTAGGAGTCATTGCATAGAACTCAAAGTAGCTGATGAGAGAGAGAGAGAGAGAGGCAGAAAGAGACAGAGAGAGGTGAGGAAAGACAGAGACAGAGAAACAGAGTGAGTAATGATAGAAGACCTTCCTCATTCATGGGAAGTCTTTTGTGCTACTATTGATACCTCACTGACAGTGACAGTTATCTATGAATCGATGTTCTTTGTAAGAAATTTTCCCCTCATGCTAATTCATTTGAGTAATTTGCTTGCATTTCCCTCTTGTGAAGAGATGAATAGGAAAATTGAAACCTGGTTTGGAGTCTTGAGAGTGCTCACTCATTACTAAAAGATATCATTGCTTGAGGCGTGTGTGTGTGTGTGTGTGTGTGTGTGTGTGTGTGTGTGTGTGTGTGTGTTTTAATTGGAAGCAGGTTGTGTTAACCTTCCTCCAGGAGCATGAAAAAGGGAAGCACTGTCAGCATTCTGTCATGCCGAAGTCCATTTGGAGGAAAGTGATAAATTACAAATTGCCTAACATTAGCACTTGATGAAAGTAAAAGAGTTAAATCTTTCTGAGATCATTACAGAGATCAAGTTATTTATTCTATACCAGCTCTGGTTCTGGTCCAATTGAATGTAGAGGACAGAATAAGGACAAGCTAATATTGCTTAGTTTTGTCTGATTCTATACCTATCTCCATATTCTAACTACCATCCCATCCAGTGGTAGGTAGCCCATTTAAGGGCACATTCAGGCTGATTCCTTATATCCTACAAAGAGTAGATGAGAATATGGGAAGACCTGAATGCTGACAATCTTCTGGTAGGGAGAATGATTCCCCAAGGAAAAAATACAGTGTCTAGGGATTTGGTGATTTGTCTTGAAAGAAGTTGAGGTGCAGAGTTATAAATGAAAACACTTATTTCAAATTATAAGAATTATATGGAGATATGCTGTGTTTTGCAATAAGGAAAGAAGCAGGAGAAAGGTGATGTTTGAGGAATGCATAGAATGGACAATGGAAAAACCAAAAAAGGGATCTATGACCTAGAATTGGTGGTGAGTATTATCATCATTAATGGATAATACCCATTATATTTTTTATTTGAATTTTGCAAGTATATTGTTCCATCTAGTGGAAGGCAGATATCACTTAGATTATATGGGAAGAGACAGGCACATTTATGCATCTAGAGTTGGCTCTGTCTGTTAAATCACCTCAGTCTATGGTTTAGGACGTAACTTACAGTTGCCCTTGGTTAGAGAAGTCTTTTCAATGAGACATAACATACAGGGAGATTAGTTTGTAAGGAGTGTCCCTTCACTTCAGAAATTAAAACCTGTACTTGGCAAAACACTAGGGAATAAACAGTATTACCCACAATTTCTTTTACTGTGTAAGGGATAAACAGAGTGTGGTGTGATAGAAGAAATCCGTCTTCCATCCTTGAATTTCACTTGCTTTCTGCAAATACACATATGAGCATTATATCCATGTGTATATGATTTATGGACACATATACCTGTCTCTCTACACACAAGCAGAGGGATTCATATTGGGGATGTGATTGCCAAGTCCATAAGTGTAGTTGACGGACTAGGTTTACCTAAAAGACCCTTTAAGAAAAAGCTCTTGAAAGATGATTACAGAATTGAGACACCATCATTTAAAAGTGCCTGAGGCAAACTCCTTTGAAAATTGCAGCAGTGGAGGGACAGAGAAAGAACCACCGAGCCCTTGATTGTTGCGCTGTTCCCTCAGGACCCGTTCTCCCCCTCCCCCTCTGTTTCTCATCTGATATGAGAGAGAGCAGCAGTAAGACTCCTCATCTATCTTATGAAAATCCGATTCGGGATGGCTGTGATCAAAACCGGCTGGCTGTCACCAGCAGTGGCCTTGTGCAGAGGGAACTTCTCAGAAGCATTCTGTATGTGGGGATGTCACGGGTTGCACCGATCAAAGGCAAATTTTTTTTAATAAATATATATAAGGAAAAAAATACAAAACCTAAGGATTTAGCATAAAAGAAATGTAGTTTGTCTTGTTTTTTTTCCCAATGTAACATGAAGAGGATGAAATAGAATCAGATATGCTTGGTCTCTAACATACTTCCAGAGGAGGTTCTGAGAAGGCTCTTACTCTGTTACATTAATACCATATCACTTCTTTCTGGCCTTATTGAAGAGCATTCTCCCATTCCTATTTCTTCTGACCAACATTATCACCTTCTATACATGCCTCCACACACTCATATATAAATATATATATATATATATATATCATTCTTCATCTTTTCTTCAATTCTTTTGCCCTTTACTTGTCTTTAGCATATCTTGGTAGGGAAAAAATAACAAAACAAGGGGAAATTGAATACTAATGAAATTCTGAGAGAGTTTTTGTTCTTGTAGAACTATTTTCTACAGTTGCTAGTTGATTTTCATTTTCACCAACCATTGCTGTTGTGAATTTTCTCAACAAAGTCAAGGGTCAGCATTTCAGTAGTGAATGTCACAAAGGTTACTCCTGGAAGTGGCTCTGATCAGTTCTTTGGCCCTGGGGTCCTAAGCAGACAGCTAAAGCTCCTGTCATCTGGGCTTCCTACAACAGCAAAACCTTACCAGATCTCCCTTCCCCTAATCTTTGAGGAGCTTCAGGAGAATATTCCTGTTTGACTATCCTTAGCATTGATTTTGGTAGAATTTAGGAATGAAGGGGGTGGAGGGTTGTTTTGATGAATATGTGGTCATTGTGATCAACCCCCACCCTCCAATATCAAGAGCTTAATATTTTGAGCTGTATTACCTTCTCAGGAAATCCCCACTCTTTGCTTACATGATCTCACAAATGCCAAATCAAATGACTCAAAAACCCAAGCCATCTCAGAATCCCCTTCTCCAATCTATTTTCAGGCAAGGGAGTTTGTCACAGCTTGAAGAGCATGCTCAAACCAGTTACCTATTTTGATCTTCTTTCTCTGCCCATCTGTGATCTTTTTCTTTCCCCCAACAGTATTAGCAAAAACATTTGACATTTCATATGTGGATTGCTGCTGAGACACCTACAGTGTACCCTCCTCTGATTTAGCACCCTCCTGTGGTGGTATCTCCTAGAATTTCTCTTATCTTCCATGATCACTACCCAGGTGGTACTGGGAGCCACACCTCCCCACCAGCAGCCATCTCACAGAATTTTATGACCCACATTATATTTTCTCTTCTCAACTTTCTAAGGTCCTATTGTTGTGCCTGCCCTGCCCTAGTGGGGGCTTCCTGTTCCATTCTCCCTTTGTCAGTGACCAGCAGGCTGGAATCAACTATAATCAATTGAAGTCACCGGGGATGCACCTTTATAAAATGAACCTGCCAGGTGCCCAGAGAGTTGTTTTTTGCCCCCCCCCCTTGTTCTCTGATTCAGCTATTGCACAGGGGACTGTGCCAGGCTTCCACGAGACCTCAAGCTTGTTTGTGTGTTCCACAGGGTCTGCCTCTTTCCCTTGTTCCTTCAGGTTTTTGAAGCCTGTTGCCTATCGTTTTCCACTTTTCTTTCTTTCTTTTTTTTTATTCTCCATTTTTCCACTTAGAAAAAAAATTATTTATACGATTGAGATCCACTAATTAAAGCCATTTTCTGGTATTTGGTTACTGGAGTGTTTGATGTCTCTCTGACAAGACCATGAAATGCACGGTGTGTCCACAGGGACAGAATTTGCTGAACACGGCTCTTTGTAAATGAGGGGACACAGTGTCGCAGCAGCTCATGAATATGAAACGCCCATGATGCTACCTCAGTGGACTTGGGAACACAGATGAATCCTGTCATGTGCTAAATGAGACCAATTTCTTTCACTTAACTTCATCTTCAATCAGACCTTCTTCCATTTGGCTGTTTAAAATTCCCCATACGTGATACAGAAGGTAACAGCATTCAGTAAAACAAAGTTTTGCAGCAGCAGAGAAAAATTATAATGATCGTTGGTTTGAAGTTATCTTCTCCTTTTCCAATAATAGAAGTTATTTCCTTTTGTTTATCAGCTATTGGAGCCTCTTCTAATTTTATCCCACTGAGAGGTATTGACTTGGGGGACAGAGCTAGTCAGCTTTGCCAGTCCTTTTTGGGGGTCACCTTAAGCAGCATCTCCAAATCCTATATTTTATTGTTACTAAAAATTCTGGCATTTAATAATAAGCTTTTTGGGCTTATTGTCTATGAATAAACCAGTAGAGAGACATTTGATTGGTGTAGAATATAAGCTTGTTTTTATCCTTCAGAAAGAAATTAGATATGATCAAATAGGACATATGTCTATGGGAAGATTTTCCAGGTAAAAAAAGTGAAAGAGATCATTCCGCCAAAGAAGCTGTTCTCTCTGCCTGTATTTTTTCTTTTTAAAAAATTTAATTTATTTTTCAATTACGTGCAAAGATAGTTTTCAACATTCATCTTTTTGCAAGCTTTTGAGTTTTACTTATACTTTCTTTTTTTTTTTTTAGGCCTTTTTTGCAAGGCAAATGGGGGTTAAGTGGCTTGCCCAAGGCCACACAGCTAGGTAATTATTAATTGTCTGAGACCAGATTTGAACTCAGGTACTCCTGACTCCAGGGCCAGTGCTGCTTATACTTTCAGTGAAGCTACATCTCAACTAAACACATTGAGGGCCAACACTGATTCCTAAATGAACAGTGTTGTAATCTATTCTTACCCTTTGGTAAGGTATCAGGATGAAGGGAGAATTAGGAATTATAAAAAAGGAAAAGCTCTCAAATCTCTTTGACCAAACAAAGAATGATGGTATCCATGAACTCTACAAGGAAAACTCATTCAGAAATCACTAACCAATATAAGTCAATAAAAGAGACAAAGCTGGAGGCATATAGTATACAGAAAGGCAGATTCTCTCCTGAAAGATATTTATCTGTCATATGACTTAGAGGTCAGCCTGAAATGTGACCTTTGTTCTCTTTTCCCCTACAAAACACTTGGGTGAGTTGTTCTCCATAGTTGAGAGCATATAGAATTCTCAATGTATGCTCCTTATAAATTTGGTGATGCCTTGGAGATATCTCTTCTGTTTCACTAAGTACTAAAAGATTAGTGAATCTTTAAATCAGAGAATCACAAAATGTATCATCACATAGCATCTATAGTAAACTGTTTGGGAAGGGAAAGCTTGTACAAATTAAATAAGGGTCTTTTTAAAAAACAACCAGTTACGCAAGCTAGAATGACTTCTGGAATTTTGCAAAGTAGTACTGTATATTATACATTTACAGTAGTAATTACTGTTGTTACTTCTACTTATCTAAGACCTGCCATCATCTTTTCTTGAAGCATTTAATTGGCAAGACACGTCATTTTGTGTCAAAAAGAAAGTAAGGGAATGCTTCTTAACGTTCATGGGCTACCTTTCTTGATAAACTTGCCTACTTGAAGATTCAACTCTTTAAATTTGACTCTTAGCAATTATTTTAGCATAAAATTCTCTGCCAATCATTTTAAAACTGTGCCAGACCGATCAGAGATACAAGGAGAAGAGCATAGAAAGGTGAATAAAAATCAATAGAACTTGAATACAGGCCTAGATGTGAGAGGATCAAAGAATTCTGGAATTGGAATTAGGCCTCAGAGGTCCTAGGATGACAGACTTTGACCTGTAAGGGACCTTAAAGGAGTCATCTAGTCCAACCTGAATAGGAAGCCCTTCCTGACTTCACAGTGAATAGAGCACTGGACCTGTGGGAATCAGGAGTCCTGAATTCAAATAGAGCCTTAGACATTTAATAAAATTCTAAACCCAGGTAAATGAGTTAATGTTTGGTTGCCTCAGTTTCTTCAACTGTTAAATGAAGCTAATCAAAGCACCTCTGAGTCAACTCTGAGTCAAGTCTGGTACACATTGATTGTGTGACTATGCAAATCTCATAACTCCTCAATGCTCTAGGCCAGGAGTGTCCAACTCAAATAGAAATAGAGCATCTATAATATCATCTATGTTCTATGACATTTTCATTTATTTTCTTAAATGTTTCCCAATCACAAACAACTAAAAAGTATTACCCTCTACTGCAAACAGTCCTCTTAAGTTGTAGAGAAGATTCTGACCAGCATTGCTAGCTGGATTTCCCTATGTTGATGAGATCACAAGATCACAAGTTCACTCCTATTCCTATCAGTTAGTATTACAAAGAGAGGATACCTGGGACCCTGTGCAAAAATAGTGCAGAGATAGGGATGGGGGACGGGGGTGGTGGTAGTCAGAATAACACCAAGCTTTCTTTATGCATTGATCTAAAGCATGAAGACCTAGGGGTCTACTGGAGAGCATTCTTCTCAGTGACCAAAATGGCATCCCTTGTAGGGGGATAGGATAGGATCTGTGTCCAGAGGAGGCCCTAAAAAGAAGGAATTAAAGGGTCTAAATTGGATTGCCAACCTTTACCATGTCTTTGTGGCATTTTATTTTCCTAGCCATGGAATGTAAATGATAAAGCCAGCCTCTCATAGGTCTCGAGAAATAACGTATCTAGCTCTATCAATTAAAGACAGGTTAATTCTAATAGAAGAGAGCTCCAGAAAGTAGTCAGAGAGCTTTCGCTTCTCTCCTGCTTAAGAAACATTTGGGGACAGGTACATATACATATACACTGAAATTGAAATGATGCAGAGAATATTAAAATGACCTCTGCATGAAAACAGCATGCAAATGCTTGAAGCATTCCATGATTTTGTAATATTGTTAGCATTTTATATGCACATATCACATCCTCTCAAGTAGACTCAAGATTAGGGACTATGCCCTGTGTATTTTTAAATTCCTGATAGGATCTTGCACATAGTAGGTAGGTTCTCATTAAATATTGGTCAAAGGTTGTTTTATGCATTCATCTTCTGAGAATAGGTTTACTTGTCCCCTGCAGGCTGTGTATGCTGCAAATACACCAGCAAAATATGGGAAAGAGAAGTCGTGTTAAAAGCTCAGGCAATAAGTCAGTTGAGAAGAATGAAAAATAAATATTTGTGTTTTAGAAGCACTAGTTAGGGAAAACAACAGACAAGGATTTGGAGAAGGAGAATGATAATAATATTTGGACAATGTCATAAGAGATGACACAAAATACAAATGTCAGAATTCTGACCAATTTTCAGTTCTGAGGGTGAAGTTCTTACCCTCCTCTCCCAAAACAATTCTCTCGCAGTCTGGATTCCTCTTCCTCTTCTGTCCTAACATGTTTTTAATGGCTGGAAAACAAGGGAATGAAAGAAAATAGAGCTTCCTCCCCTCCTCCAGAGGTGACTTGGTACTAGTTTAGTCTGCTTTCCCAACAGTGCCTCTACTCTATAGACTCTTTGGGAATCTTCCTGAGTGAAGGGTGCTCTCTATGTAAATCCATCATTATCAAGTCATTAATCTGAATTCTGTGCTTATGGCACCACAATCTGTGACCACAGGAGGAGGGGGTGGTGGAGGTGGGGGGAGATGGAGCCTGGGAGTCACAAAGAACAAAGAAGACAAGAAAGAAAAGCCACTGTCACTAAAGGAAAATGGCAATTTAGCTCAAAGAATTGGGAATCATTTTGTCTAATTGCAACCAAGGGGCTTTCTTTGTTAATTGTCTTTATATTTAAAGTGCATCCCTCTGTGTATGTTGAGATCACCTGGACTCCTGCTCTGTGGGTCCAAGTTTAATAAGACATAGTAAGGGAAGCTGAACTCCTCAGTCATTGAAACACCTCCTCCTGAAGGGGTCCACAGGCTGGTGTCTCCAGGAATCCCTATGGTTTGTACACTTTGTCATTCTCTCTCAGTTGACCTGGTCATCCAAAAATAATAGGGTAAGGTCTTTAGAGACCCCCTAAATAATAGCTAATAAGGATTCTGATGGAAGGTTGGAGAGGGCACTTTTAAGTACTGGGAGATAAGAAATGGAACCTGCAATTTAAATGGCATAGGCAAGTCCCAAGTGAGGAAACACTGCCAATGCAGGTATATTCATCTTCTTCATAGTTGCCTTGGACACAGAAAGATTAAGTGATTTGTCCTGGATCACACAGTCAGTGTGTGTTGTAGGCAACTAAGTGATATCGTGAGGAGAATACTGACCTGGAATCAAGAAGACCTGAGTTCAAATATGGATTCAGATACTTTCTATGTCACTTTAACCTCTGCTTGCCTCAGTTTCTTCACCTGTAAAATGTGGACAATAATAGCACCTACTTCCTTGACTATGGTGAAAAATAAAATAAAATGTGTAAAGTGCTTAGCATCATATGAATGCCAGTTTTATTATTGTTGTTGTTATATTAGCAGTTAGGTGACACAGTAGAGATAGAGCACTGTGCCCAGAATCAGGAATCCCTCAGTTCAGATCTGGCCTCTAGACACTAGCTGTGTGACCCTGGGCAACTTGCTGTCTGACTCAGTTTCATCATCTGTAAAGTGGAGATGATAATATTAGCATCTCACAGGTTTGTTGTCAGGATCAAATGTGATTTTAGCAAAGTGTCTGGCACCTAGTAAGTACTTGATAAGTAAATGCTTCTTCTCTGTCCTTTCAGAAACAGGACTTGCATTCAGGATTTCTTGATTCCAAAGCTAAATCTCCATTCATTATGACACCCTGCCTCTTCATTAGGTTGAATGAGCTGCAGGTCTGTTTTCAAGAGAGAACTATCCAGATGATAGAGGAGTCAATTTGCTAGATAAATAAAAGTTGCTGTCTTTGCCCATCCCCTGACCAAGATGAAGATACTCTTTAATCAAGAGCTTTACCATTTGATTAGTAACAGTAGAAAAAGGAAGCATGCTTTTAAATTTAATTGCAAAAGTTGTGTTGCTCCACTTTCCAATGTGAAAGTGAGCCGTGGATGGATAGGCTTTCAATAGGATTGCAGCCAAGTCACAGATTGTATCTTTCATTCTTCAGAATGTCAAGGGTTGGTCCTTTTACCTGGGGGGACAACCACTCCACCGACTTAAAACAGATTCTCTTGACAGTTGCTGTGGCTGAAAAAATTCATCGCCCTGTGACCAAACTAACATTCTTTCTTATTTTTTAATGTTAATTTATTTTTTCAATTACGTGCAAAGATAGTTCTCAACATTCATCTTTTTGTAAGCTTTTGAGTTCCATGTTTTTTCTCCCTCCCTTCTCTACTCCCTCCCCATGACAATGAGTAATCTGATATAGGTTAAACAAGTATAATCCTGTTGTGAAAGAAAAATCAGAACTGAAGGGAAAAACACCTTGAGAAAAAGGGAAAAAAACATAAGTTTTAAAAAGTGAAAATAGTATGCTTTAGTCTACATTCAGAGGCTATAGCTTTTTCTCTGAACGTGAATGGGATTTTCCATTACAAGTGCTTTAGAACTGTCCTTGATCACTGAACTGCTGAGAGAAGTTGGGTTCATCATAGATGATTATCATATAAAGTTGCTGTTAATGTATACAATGTTCTCCTAGTTCTACTCACTTCACTCAGCATCAATTTATGGAAGTCTTTCCAGACTTTTCTGAAGTCTGCCTGCTCTTAATATTTTATAGAATTTTTATATATGTCTGTTCCATCACATTCATATACCACAGTTTATTCAGCTATTCCCCAATTGATTGGCATCCCCTGATTTTCAAGTTCTTTATCACTATGAAAGGAGCTACTGTAAATATTATCGTACTTATGGGTCTTTTCCCCTTTTTTTAATGATCTCTTTGGGATACAGACCTAGGACTGGTATTGTTGGATGAAAGGGTATGCTCAGTTTGATTTTTCCCCTTTGGCCATAGTTCCAAATTGCAATGAGCCTTTCAAATAATGACAGTAACAACTGATGACATTTATTGAGCTCTTTGAAAATTGCAGAGCATTTTATAAATACTATCTTATTTGGTCCTTAAAATAACCTGGGAAGTAGATGCTATTCTTTTTTAAAGTTGTAGAACCTAAGGCAGATAGTGTCTTGCCTAAGGATCACACAAGATGTGTCTAGGATTAGATTTGAGCTTACGTGGTACTGGCTCCAAAGCCAGCACTTTTTCTACTTAAGCTTAACTAGGCTAATTCTGTCACCATAGACAAAAGGGTTGGTCACTGGGCCTGTGGAATGATGAGACATTTCCAGGGCTTGCCTTTAGTTAGCAAAGTTTTAAAGGAAGTTGTTGCTTCCTCCCACTGTGATTAGGACTGTAGTAAAGAATAAGACACTTACTAGATGAATGACCCTAGGCAAGTTACTCACCCTGTCTGCCTCATTTTCCTTGTCTGTAAAATAATCTGGAAAAGAAAATGGCAAACCACTCCAGTATTATTGCCAAGAAAATCCAAATTTGGTCACAATGAGCCTGGCATGATTGAAAATGACTAAACCACAAAGAATCTTGTGTAACCCCTGTTGAAGTTATCTTTTTTCTTGAATTTTAAAATGTTAAATAGTACCCACTGGGTCTCAAGTAACATTGGTAACTTAGACTTCTAAGCCAGTTTCTAGAGGTGTAGGGTCAGATCCTTTGGCATAGGCGGTTATCTGACAGTCACAGACAGTCCTTTCATGTAGTTTCCTTTTCTCAGCCCCTCTGTAAGGTCACTGCAGGGGGGGGGGGGGCAATAGGGGAGTTACAGGTACTTCTTCCTTTGTACACAGGCCCTTTTCTGACTTGTGAACCAGAAATTGCATATTTTCTAGGTTCTTTTGAAGTTTGCCCGAGTCTGAAAATGGCTTCATAGCCACCTGTTCCACCGGGAGCCAGGGAGTTGGCTGAACCAACTCTGCTGAGATTGCTCAAGCTGTCACCGCACTAGAATGCTCCAGCTTGTCGTGGCCTTGCTGTCATTGCAGGCTCCGTCCCGCTCAGGCAGTTTGCTGGGTTCTTGTGGGCACCAGGCAGCCAATTAGAGAGAAATCCCACTGTGTGGCCAGCCCACCGGCGCAGCTCTGAGCGGTCCCTTTGCCAAGGCCCGAGCCGACCTCTGATCTGTCACAGATGGGCCGGCATTGAGCTCTTTGTGCACATTTGGAGGAGGAGGAGGACAGACTCGAAGATGGGAGCCTGCAGAGGGGCAGAGTGGACACTGGGTGGAAGTTCTGTTCCTTGGAGCTCAGAGAAGCTGGACGGCGTTGACAGGATGGACCCTAAAATTGAAGAGTTAGAGAAGGAGAGTGGAGTTTCAGAAAACCCTGTCCTGAGGCCCCAGACTCAGCAGGTCGAGCTAACTTTCCATCTCCTGAATATTCATCTCAGGCTGCAGCCATTCAGTCAGGGAGAACCAGACAGTAATTCACTGGCTCCTTCCAAAAATGACATATTACTCACAGAGTGCAGAGCAGCCAACTTCTTCCTTACAGCAGTGTGGTGCCTGAGTAGTCGGCCCCGTGGGACCTGGAGCGGGTGCTGCCCCGAGAGCCTGCTGTGGCTCCTGGAGAGCCACAAGAGCAGAATTTGCATCCAGCTCTTGACACTCATACTTTAAACAGAGCAATTTAATTTTAGTGTTTGACTGCATGAGCAATGGAATTTTCAAAGCCACTCCTTATTCTCAGTCAGATAAAAGATACTGCATAACCATTGAAAAATAAGCTGGCTTGCCCTTAGATACGGGTCATTATATCCATAGCTTAATTGTTTAGTAATTGGTGTTATATGTATGAATACATACATACTACATATATATATACATATATATATAACATCTTTTATTGTCATTTATTAGTCCCTTTTTTTATTTTATATGTTCAACTCCTTTTATATCTTTTTTATTCTGTCTGTCTCTCCCTCCCTCCCCCCCCTTCTTTCTGCTCTTTCACATTCCTCTCCCTCTCTTTTTATCCCTTCACTTCCCTTCCAATTCTTTCTCTCTGTGTGTCTGTCTCTATCTTTGTTTCTGTCTGTCTCTCAGCTTGGGAATAGTAATAGATACCAGGTCTGGAGCTGACATTTATCTATTTTGACTTAGCTTGACTAGAGCAATCTCAAAGTCCAAATAATGAATAGTCTGAAAGTGGTGGTCATCTTCCTAACTGCACCTGAAATGATTACATTCTTCTTTTTTAAATAAAACTGAGTTCATCCTAGAGAATCTTAAGAGGAAGGGTCCTTGCTTAACCATCTCAACTGATCTCTTCTTGGGTTATTTCTGTTTTATTGTCTCCAGTAGGAGCTAGATGCAAATGAACTTCCCTCCCTCTTTCTGTCTCTGACTATTCATTTATCTGTTTATTTCTCTCTACCTCTGTCCGTCTGTTTGTTTCTATCTCTCTATTTTTTCTCTTTTTCTATCTATCTACCTTTCTTTTTCTTTTTCACTGTCTAGCTGTCTGGTTGTCTCTCTCTCTCTCTCTCTCTCTGTCTCTCCCTCACTGTCATTGTCTCTTCTCTGTCTCTCTCTCTCTCTTCCTCTCTCCCTTTCCCTCCACTCCCCATATGTATGTGTGTGTCTCATGTGAAGGGAGAAAACTGCTTTTGAACATTCAGCATCCTCATTCAAGGAAGAAGAGTATCAGGGCTGCCTAGCTAGATGATAAAATGGATTCTAAACAATATTCTGATACTCCTATGGATCTGTGTTTGATCTCTTCAATCTGGATAGGTCTCCCACTGCTGCAGATTGTTCCCTTCCATACTTTCTCTTTCCAAGTGCCTCCTTTTCATAGAATAACAATCAGTCGCATTTTTGAGATTTGTAAAATGATTTCTCTATGTAAAGGCTCATTTGTAAGCCTCATTTGGCCTTACCACAACTCTGGGAGGTTAGTGGTTTTATTATCCCTATTTTTCAGATGAGAAAACTGAAACAGAGTGGGGTAAGTGACTTCTTCAGTCATACATATTGGAAGAGGTGACTGAGACCAAATTTGATTTCAGGGCTTCCTGACTCCAAGTCTAGTGCTTTAGTGCCACCTCTCAGCCTCCCCTTACATAGTTCTTCTGTAGAGCATGTCCCCTGCTCTAGATGTCTTCAGCTGCGTATGGACACCAGAGGAGTGCTAAGGTAGTTCAACTGTCCTCCCTTACTAAATAATCAACCTGCCTCCCTTTATGATTTTTCATTTCTTGTATAATAGTTTCCATGGTACTTCCTGTTTCAGTTGTTGTTGACAACACATTATATCTTTCCATTAACCTTTGAGTCTCTCACAATTCTGATTCTTTGATGATTGTGGCACTCTAGAATCCATAACTAGATAGTACCAATAGGAGAATATTGGTGCTAATGTCTTATGTCACATTAGAGACCCTAAGCAAGTCATAATAAAATGCTGACATGTTCGATAGTTCCATCAATCCTGGGTGATTTGTTATGACTAATGTGAGGAATGGTGTGATGTTTCCCATGGATCTCTAATCCCATGTAGAGCCCTTCTGAACAGGAAAGGTAAATCAGTACCAGGAATCCTTTTCACATCCCTCATATTCCTACATTTGTCTATTTGCAGATATTCCAGTGATACCAGATCTAGAAGAGGTGCAGGAAGAAGACTTTGTTCTGCAGGTGGCTGCCCCTCCCAGGTAAGAGAAGTGAAACCAAGGAGGTTGGAAACCAATCTAGAAATAGAAAGGAACAAGATGAATTATCCTTTTTCCTAAACATTTGCCATTTGCTAATGGAGACCTTGGTTCCTTGAAAGAATGTTGGTCTCAGATAATTGCCAGAGATGAGTGTGTTCACTTGTCCCCAGTGTTATGAGAGTGCCACTGGCTGGTAGAGCAGTGGCCCTCCATGAGCTGGTCCTGGTATTCTTCTCATTATTCTTCTGCAGTATCCAAGTTAACCGGGTGATGACTTATCGTGACTTAGATAATGACCTGATGAAGTACGCTGCCTTCCAAACACTTGTGAGTAGAATGGCTTCCATAAGTAAAAAATACTAATAATTATAATACAAATCTACATAGAGCCTTAAGTTTTGCAAAGAGTTTCCCATGTATTATTTTATTTGACAAAACAACCAAAAAATTCCTTTGTATTAATTTCTTTGCTCCCCAAATAGCTGTTTAGCACTGACATTTCATTTCTTCCATTGCTGCCATTCTATATTACATCCTCTAGTGCCAGGATACCAGTTCTATTGTCTTGGTTCATTGAAAGGTCTCTCATTGTTCTATAGATCTAGGTCCTATGGACTTAATGTTTTTCCAGATATTAGCAAATTATTCCTTACCTTGTAGAGACCCTCAGCAAATACAATTCTGCCCTTCTTGTTCAGTCTTGCAGATAGAGTACCCACTCACTCCATCCTCATGATGTTAATCCTTTCTGGCTCTACTCTGGAACGCTGTATCGACTTTCCTCTAGTAGTGTCCAGCTCTACTCTTGTGAGATTCTCATAGCACTGAATTGGCCTTGAGCCTAACTCTTGCCACCTTTCAAAGATGGACCATTTTTTTTTCCTTTCTATTCACAGGATGGAGAGATCGATCTGAAACTCCTCACCAAAGTCCTTGCTCCAGAGCATGAAGTTCGAGAGGTATAGACATAATGGTAGCACCAAGACCTGATATAGGAGGCTTTTTTCCTGAACAGCCTAGGATATTTAGAGGCATTTCTACACAGTGATCCCTGAGAGAGTCAGTGAAAGTCTTAAATGCCCAATATATTTATGAAAAAGCAGAGCAATTATTGCCAATTTAGCTCCAAATCATCTAACAAACCGATGATCAGTCCATCTAGCAAGCACTGATACTCAATGCAAATAGTAATAACAATTGATAAGTATTTGGTCTGCTCTAAGAGTCCTTTACCTATTCTTTAAAATATAATCTCTGAAACTATGCTCTTGGGACTGGGATAAAGGATGGCTTTTGAGACCTACATCTTGCTTAGGACTCTGTTGTAGTAAACAGGAGCCTTCCTGGAGCAAAGAGGGTTTAGGAAAAGAGAGGGTGGGGCGGGGGGGGGGGGGTTGAGAGTAAGAGTCAGTTGGAATTTCTTAGAATGTAGATAGAAAACATTGGCCCAATTTTTTTTAACTTGTGGTATTTGGCATCTCTGCCAACTGGTATTCCTTAGTTCATAGTCTTCAAGAACTTCTAAATTATTCTGCAAAAATATCCCATTCCAGAAAGCATAGTAATCTTGTATATTTTCTCCTTGATGTTTTTTTTATTATTTTTTATTTTTTTAGGTTTTTGCAAGGCAAATGGGGTTAAGTGGCTTGCCCAAGGCCACACAGCTAGGTAATTATTAAGTGTCTGAGGCTGGATTTGAACTCACCTGAGTCTAAGGCCAGTGTTCTATCCACTATACCACCTAGCCGCCCCTCTCCTTGATGTTAAATGGAGTCAAGCTTATTCAGAGCCTAGGTCATCAGTATTAGGGAGTATGGTCTGCCAGTGATGGTTGAGAGACTTTGACCTAGCTTTGTGGGGGGCAAGGGTAGATTCTTAGGAACAAACTCCTCATTATCCAGCTCTAAATTTTATATATGTTAATAAACCTGAACCATTTAAAGCCACTTTCCTGACACAAGGGACTAAAATTGGCTTGTCAGAGTGGCCTCCTCACCCTCAGAGTTCGCTCTGTCAACTTGTTAGATACATTCAGCTGTAGCCATTATACCAGGCTCAGTCACTGGTTCATGGGCAGGAGAGGCTGGTTTTGATGGAAAACTCTATCTCATGTGGTGGTGCCCCTCTTGGCAGGATGACGTCAGCTGGGATTGGGATCACCTCTACACCGAAGTGTCTTCAGAGCTTCTCACTGAGTGGGATCTTGGACATTCAGAGAAAGAAGACTCTGTGGGGCAGCCTAAACACACCTGAACCCTCAGTCAAACTATAGCCTATTTCAGCTCTGTGCATAATAATCACTGTTTTGTATTAGACAAAATGCTCTAAGACTGAAAATAAAGAAAGTCGAATGCTGGCAGGAGCCCGGATTTTTATATCAGATATTTTGTAATACGAATATATCCATGTATTCTCTGCAGGAAACATTGGATCATTTCAAATGCAATAAATTGCTTCACTGTCCAGTGGCCATCTCTCTCATTTTTCTCTCTTAACATCTTCCTGACAAGAATGCCCAGGCCCTTGATGAGCCACCTCAAGGTTGAGGGATCAGAGGTCTTAAGAGCACAGCTTGATAGGAATTAGCCACAAAGGAGAGAGAGTAAAGAAGCATAGTTTAGATTTTAAGAAGTTAGAATGAAAGATCAACTTGGTTGGCAAACATGTATTAACCACCTACTGTGTTCAGAGCCCTGTGTTTTAAAGAATTCTCCAGTGCCCTAGATCAGTTATTGGGAGTAGGGACAGATACAACTTGGAAGAGAAAACATTCTAGTACTTGGTTGATGATGTTACCACTAGTGCAATTAGTGCAAATAATCTTTGGAAGTGAATATGTACTTTTCAGAGTTATAATTATGTGAAATGTTATCATTGGTCACATCCCAATGGAAATAATTCAGTTCAAATTCAAAAAATATAACCACTTCCAAGGAGTCAGAGGTGAAAACCAGACATTGTCTTGAACACATGGGAGACAATCCTACTGTTTTGGACTCTGTAGCCTCCCCATGGAATTGGAAATGAGGAAGATCTGAGTTCAGATCCTGCTGAAGATAAGAGCTATATGACCTGGGCAAGTAACTTTCCCTCTCTTGACCTCTTTTTCCTCATCTGTAAAATAAGGGGAACAAGGGATTACAATTAATAACCTCGAAGCTCTCCTTCATTCTAAATGTATGAACCTATGGATCCTTAGAGAAAGACAACTTCAGTAGAATGATAACCCCAGAGTTCTGCACTGACACATCCACTCTTTCAAGAAGAGTCACAAAAGACTATGATTTTGGCTCCTGTAGCATTCCATGTTGTCCCATAGAAACCAGAATGGATCCTCCTTAGCATTCTTATGCAAGGTTCCTAAAAAAGCTTTCCCCTGACAAATCTTTTGGTATCACCTAGAAAATTTTGTTTATCCATTCAGATATGTCAGTAAACATAATTAAATGCCTAGAATGTCTAAAGCTGGATCTTATCCCTTCTTTTCTGTTTCCTTATACCTTAATCTGAGAAATGGAGCTTCCCCCTCCTCACCTGCAGAAACCTGTAACCTTTTGGAATAGTAAGATTTTTCCTCTCACGCTTGCCAGCCACCCTCCTGCCTACCCAGTACCACAAAACCTGCTCTCCTAAAGTGAGCCAAAATCTGGAGTTGAGGTCAAGCTCTTTCTCTGAAGAGAAAGATCTTTTAGTTTTTTTTTAATCTCCTTTCCACTGAGGCCCTTATCTGAACCCTACCCCGTCTGCTTGCCTCTTGGAGACTCCGCTTAGAACAGATCCACGCAACCCAGCAACCAGCTAACAGAGCTCCTCGGCCAGAGGGAAGGCTGGGCACTTCTCTCATCCCGCCTGGAAAGCCTTTCATTAAAATTCAAAAAAACAAAGAGGATCTGCACATCAAAAACCCACTGGGGGGTTATTTTTGTGTTACCACAGTGCCCTTCCCCTGGTGAGTTGTGCAGTTCTGGTCCAGGAAAAAGAAGATGCTTTTACGTTAATTATAAACTCAGGGATTTAGTGGCTTTGGGGTCCCCTTTTCCCTTCCTTTCTGGAATCACAGCCTTAGCCCAACATAGCTCTTCTTTTGAGCAAATCCCATGACTGTCAAGAGGTTTTCCATCTTCTATTTTTTTTTCATGAACCCGAGTCACTCTGAAACCAATATGGAACAGTCAACATTACTTCTCCCTTAGTTGCTGGCTCATTCAATCACCCCAGATACCTGAGGACCAATCCCAAATCCTCCATCAAACCTGAGCAAAAGCTGGTTTCTGCCCCTTCATTTGCTCCTCTTTCTCAAAGCTCTCCATGAACTTGGGAAGGTAAATTAGACTGAAAAGGGCCAAATGAGCAATGACCTAGGAAAAGCTACTCTGAAATGAACATAGCTGCCCTTTTACCTCCACAGACCAGGCATCCCTGCTGACCTATCTAGGGTCCTAGGTAGTAACTCTTTTTGCTGACATTGTTGAAATAAAAAACATTTATTAAGCACCTACTCTGTTCTAGGTGAGAAGCAGTGTAACCTAGTGGATAGAACTTTGGACTTGAGAACCAGGAAGACTGGGTTCAGATCACACCAGGATCATATAACTCTTAAGTATGAAGAGCTGGAAACTGAAACCAGATTTTCTTGATTCCAAAGTAGCTTGGTCTGATTTTGTGACCCTGGTCAAGTCACCTGAACCTTAATGCTTCTAGGCAACTCTATCAAGTTGTGGGGCTATAGTTGCTCTATATTCACAGAGAGATCACAGATTTAAAGTGGAAAAGGATCTTAGTCGCAGAGACCACCCTTACCCCACCCCCAATTGTATAAGCCATGATGAAGCCAAGGCACAAGGTTAGGTGACTTGTCCAGAGTCACACTGTTAGTAACTGAAGTTCTATTGACCTCTGGTCTTCCTGACTTCTAAGTTTCTGTATCACTTAATTGCCTCACCAAGAATTCTAATGTCATGGGCCTACACAGTACTCGATAATTGTGGTAGTTTCTGGTTTCATTATTTCATTAAATTTTTATTAAATATTCATTATTTAAGGAAGAAAAACATTTCAATAGGTTGAGATGTAAAGGGAATGTAGTACAGGCATTGCAGGTAGCCTATGGGAATACAAAAAAGCAGGCTAGGTTGGAGAACAATAGTCAGTGAAAGATATTAAGCACCTACTAGGGTCCTGGTGATGTGCTAGGTATTAGCAGACCACTTTGACTTGAACATAAAATAGATGATGGAAAAAAGTATGAAATAAGATTAGAAAGGTAGGTTTGAACCAATGGTTTATCATCATCATAGCTTTTTACATGTCCACTTTGTAGTGGAAACGGGGACAAATACTTTAACAAATATTCTCTTCTTATTGTTGTTATTCACAACAACCTTGAGAGATAGGTGCTGTTATTATCCTCATTTTATAGTTGAGGGAACTGAGGCAGATAGAGGTTGAGTGACTTTCCCACAAGCTAGTAAACATCTAAGGCTGGGTTTGAACTCAGGACTTAATGACTCCAGACCCATTGTTTTATACACTGTCATCTAGCTGCTCAGGTAGAAAACTGCAAAGATTCAGCAACTGATTGAAAATCAGGACTAAAAGAGAAGGAAGGGTCAAAGTCCAAGGTTTCAACCTTGGATGACTGGGAGGATGGTGTGACTATCCCAGCTTCTATTTGAAAGTTCTTGCCTGGGAAGTCAAGGTTGTAAGAATAAAGAAGCAGGGCTGTCCTTTGTGAAGGCTGCAGGTTGAAGCATTCATGTAGGTCCCCAAAGTAACAGGAACACAAAGAACAATCAATCAGTCAACATCTGTTAAGCAACATCTAAGTGTGCTAAGTGCTGGGGATACAGAACGGGGCAAAATTCAATCTTTATCCGAAGGTATTTTTTATTCTAAGGAGTAGGAGTTGAAGTATTAACTATTGAGGAAACCAAAGTATATAGATGCCTAACACTGGACATTTCCCAACTAAACTTGATGTGGGAGAGCCACTTCCATTCACATCGACACAGTGAACTGATCCCTACATCACAAAGTTAAATATGACTTTATTTTAATTTTTTTGGCCCCTACCTGTGATTTCATTAGAGTAAGGAAGTTCCAATAAGGAAATTCTATCAACCAATACAGATCAGCCTCTAATCTGCATCTTAGTGTCTTGGAGAGTTGTCTGAGATTTAATTGATTGGCTTCAGTTATACCACCAGTGGGTGTGAAGAGACAGAACTGGGTTTTCCTGACTCCAAGGTGACTCATTCTACTCTAGCACATCACCTCTATTCATTGTTGCCAGTATCTCTTCTGACATTCAATAGTTGTGTGACCACAAATCAGCCCCTCTCTTCTTTTGCAGTTTTCTCATCTGCAAAATGGGTATAATAATGCCTAAAGAAATAATGATGCCTGAGAGGATAGTTGTGAGGTGCTGAGATAATGTATATGAAATGCTTTACTAACTTTAAAGCCCTTATGTACAGAGTACCTCAAAAGTCTTAGTGTTTTAAACTAGTTTTAATGGCTAGCTTAGGACCCCCCTGACTATGATAGCTATTATTGTTATCCTGTCATCCTCATCCTCATCACCATCTTTTGGACCAAGAAGACAAGATGTAGGTTCAAATTCCAGCTCTGCTCTTCCTATCTGTATATCCTTGGGCAAACCTCTTTCCCTCAGAAAAATGAGGTGACTAGACTAGAGCAGATTCTTAAAATTTTTGGTGTCATGGACACCTTCTGTTTGGACTCTTAATTATTGTTTGCATTCATATTTGAAGGAAATTTAAACTTCAATAAAAGGTTCATGAAAAGAGATTCCCCCCCCATACAAATTCACAGATCCACTGAAATCTATTCAGGAACCCCCAGTAGTTCTGGGCACCCAAAATGAAAAACTCGATGACTACATAATCTCAAAGATCCTTTCTAAACCTCTTAACCTGTCTAGATTTTTCTTCTTTCTACTTATTTGGTCGTTCAGATTTTCAGGATTTCAGTTGTTTAGAACAGCTCTTGGGAGACATCTCTCTGTGATCCCATGATCTTGACTCAGAGCCACAGAATCTACTTCCAAGGTACCATTTTCTGAATCACCTAATAGGTACATGCATCCTAAATGAGACAGTAGTCTCATTTAACCTGCGAATAAGGACAATAACATGAAACTTCAATGATGAAGAAATAATGGATGTGAATTCTTATGCTATCAGTTTGGCAAACGTTTTTAGAGCATGTCTTAGGCTCAAATAAAGGCTCTAGAATTCAGAGATGAAATAAGAGATGTGCTGCTTTTAAGTAACTTTTTATTTGGAGACAGTGGCTAAGGCATGTGCCTAAATAACTATGCCACAAGGAGGGAATTTTAGACAAATGAGGGGAGAAATTTGAGGAGGAAAAAGTTGTTGAGGAAAAATTGAGGAGGAAACCACAGTCAGGATGTCAGCAAACATTTTTCAGTGTAGGAGTTACTTGAATTGGACCCTGAAGGAAGGGAAAGGCTTTGTCAAGTTGACGTGAAAGGAGTCGCTCCCACGCTGTAGAATGGTGTAAGCAAAAACAGAAATGAGAACATGGAGAAAGAGAATGAGGGATTCTGAGTTGTCCAATTTGGCTGAAATGTCAACTATGTGAAGGGGAGTAGTATGAGATAAAGGCTAGAAATATCTGCATAACATTCCTACTCCTATTTAAATTTTTTGATGAGATGTGGCTATATGATTAATTGGATTTTTTAAATTTATTTTTAACATTCTTTTTTTAAAATTCTGAGTTCTAAATTCTCTCCCTCCTTCTAGCCTTCCCCCACCTATTGAGAAGGCAAATACTGGATGAATATTACATGTGAAGTCCTACAAAATACATTGCATGCCATGTTGTTGTTTTTTTAAGCAAGAAAAATAAAATGAAAAAAGTACACTTCAAACTCCACTCAGATTTCATCAATTCTCTCTCTGGAGGTGGATACCATTGATTAAAGGGATGCTGATTATATCTTCCTTTGGAAATCTTTAGGCCCCATTTGACCAGGACTAGCACCCTGTCACATCTAAGCAGACATCAAAAGTTTCTGCTGGTAAGAAATAAGTTTCTCATGAGTCTTTGACACAGTAAAATAACTTCAGAGAGGGTGGGGAGGGAGTCTCACTCCTCTATTTCATTCTTCTCTGTCCTTCCTTCCCAAGGAGCCCTAGATTTGCCAGTGGGAGGGAGCATGACAGAGGGGAAAGATGAATGAATTTGGAGTCAGAATATAACTGGGTTTGAGTTCTATGTCTTCTACTTTGTTGATCTCAGTTTTCCTCATCTATAAAATAAGATAATGGGACTAAATGCTTTCTAATGCCCCTCCCAGCTCCACATTCAGTAAAATTATGGTTATATATGTCATATATTAATTATAAATACTACAATATATTATTATCAATGTATCACATGATGTATTGCTATTAATATATTATTGTCCAATATAATATATGATAATATATTAGTTATGTAATCTCTAATATATTGTATATATGCAACATATTATTGTACAAATAGTCTATATTATAATGTTAATGTGTATATTATAATTTCTATATTAGATGTATTATTAATATATTATAATCTTGTTAGATAATATACATATATTACATATTCTTATATAAAATGTAATGAAATATTCAATATATATATACATTGGTAGGCACTATGTCAAGTACCAGGGAGCACAAAAGGGCAATAGATAGTGCTTAAATAATATATACAAATATAATAAGTATATACATATAATATATGCCTACATAATATCTTTTATACTATATACATGTGTATAATTATATATGTACATGCATTATATCATAGGTAATTAGATAATATACAATACAACAATATATTCTTATATATAGTTTTATTTTATAATAATTATTATAATTAACATATGTTGTTTGTGCATATATTAATGGTTATATGCATTCTACAGAGGCATATAATGGAGAAAGTACTGGATTCCAGTCTGTCTGTCCTCTGTTTTAGAGCAGTTTCTTCATCTATAAAATGAAGGAGTTGAACTAGCTGTCCCCTAAGACCTACTCCGTCTAAATCTAAAACTCTGTAGATTTTTCTCTCTTCCTTTTGTTGGTCACTCAGGCCTCTGGGGACTGGGGTCTGCAGAACAAGATGTATTCCAAGGCACCTTTCTCCTCCCTACTACATCTCCTCCTCTAGGATGCCTTGGAGCTCTAGGAAACTGAGCTATTCATCCTGCAGTGGAGAGAAGGAGGATGAGGAGCCATGATTCTGTTGCCCATCTCCAGTGCCACCCTGCCTGCTGCCTGGTCCCAAGTTGACAAAGGAATATCAGAAGCTCTTGTGGGTGAAACTCCCTGGGAATGCCCTGTATCATTTGATTTGGACCTGTGGGGTAGTATGGTAGCTGATTGTAGGGTGAAAAGGAAAGATTATCTGACTTCTAGCTACCTCAGTGACCCCAGACATTGGGCCTGTTTCTGTTGAATCTCCTCAGATTCAACTACCTTTTAGCAATTCTGCATTTATTAAGAAACCAAACCGATAAATGGTGTTCTTTGATCAAAGACCATTGACAACAATTAGACTTTCTATCTTGTAATCAGGTGCTATCTATAATTAGTCATTGTACTGAGGATTATGAGTGTGGATCAAGACTTCATCCAAAGAACTAAGGGGCGTTTACCATTTCTTAGTCTTGGATCCATGAGTACCTGAGTAGCACAATTTGAGTTACTTAATTCTTTGGGGTATATTTAAAGGACTAGGTGTTTGATGAGTTTATCACAAAGAAGGGAGTAGAGTACAGAACTAGATAGAAGAGAAGAAATCATCAGGGGAAAAATGAACATTTAGTAGCATTCTAATAACAGTCCCTTGAGTGGCCCATTCTCAGATCTACACACTAGTTCCATGCCCTTTTCATGTTTAATGAAAGTTTAATGGAGTGATCATTTTCTGCCTTTTCCCTCTGAGTCCTAATGTATTTGTTCAGCTGCCAAGTCACCCTAATGTTTAGCTTCCATAGAATTGTCACACACTCAAACCATATTTCTTTTCATGTATTCTTCTCTTCCTTCAGATTGGAGATTTGAAGTTCTGGAATTGAGACTTTCTTCCTAGATGAGAAAGGACCTATTTTACCTCAAGGGTGAAGATAAGGAAAAGTGATTTGAAAATAGGTCTATTAAGGAAAGACCAATAGAACTTGAATTACTTTGTTCACAATAGAGTTGGATAAGGAGCAACTTGAAATTCATCAGGCATAGGAGAAATGATGTGTTATTTCTAAGGAGGACTAAGTAAGGTTTAACCTACAGTGAGAAAAATTTATTAGATTTGTTAGCTTCTCTCTGGGAAGCTAGGTGGGCAGCCAGGTGAATAGAGTGCCAGGCCTGAAGTCAGGAAGTCTGAGTTCAAAAAGGGTCTCAAACACTTACTAGCTATATGACCCTGGGTAAGTCACTTATCCCTGTTTGCCTCAGTTTCTATTCATAAAATGAATTGGAGAAGGAAATGGCAAAGCACTCCAAGCATCTTTACCAAGAAAATACCAAAAAGCATCATGAAGAATCAGACATGACAGAAATGACTGAATAAAAACAAAGCAATTAGGTGATTTATTAGATAGTGTATGAGACCTAGAGTCAGGGATGATCAGAGTTCAAATCCTCATTAACTCCTTGACCTTAGACAAGTCACTTAAATTTAAACCTTATTAATCTGTAAAATGGGACTAATAAAAGCACCTACCTCCCAGGCTTGTTGGTGGATCAAGTAAGAAAAATAGGTCAAGACCTGGCAAACCTTAAAGTGCTAAATAAATATTATCAGATATAAAGAAAAATCAGAAAAATTTCAATCTATAGTTTCATAAAGGAAATTGAGGAATTTCAAGGGAGTCTGAGAGATTCTTATATTTGTATAGTATTTTAAATGTACTTACTATCTTATTTACTTCTTAACAGACCTGTGAGATAGATGTGAAAATAATAGCCTTATTTTACAGATGAGAAAACTAAGACTGAGCTATTAAGTGACTTGCTTAGTTAGAGGGCTAATTATCAGCACAGTTAGCCCTTACTGAAATCCAAGAGCTTGACTAGGTAATTTCTGGATTCCCTTCTAGTAACTGGGTTTTATCCAAGAATGAAGTAAAACTGGAAAAATTGTAAGCTCGGGAAAAAGGAAATTCCAAAGATGCAGAATTAGGAATAAGGAAGGAAACGATCTCCTCCCCCTCCCCACCATATCCCCCTTTTTTTGGAACCATAGATATTCAGAGAATGGGAAATTGTAGGGTGGTGGAAACAGGCGAGGAGGACCTGCCCTTCTTGTGGCTATGACGAAGAGAATTAATTCATGACATATGTTTGCAGCATCTGTCATGGTGACCTGGAGTGGAGGGATCAGCGACTATGGGGGCAGAGCCAGAGTTTCGCATTAGCCTTGATTCCCCTGGCTCGGGCAAAGCCCCATCTTTGGCTCCTTCTGAACGAGTGACTGGGCCAGCGGCCCAGGAACATCTGCTACATCTGCAGTGGAGCAGCACTGCCTTGGGGAGAAGGAGAAAGACCGATTTTCAGTCTCTTCCTTAGACACACTGAGAAGAAATATACACATATGCTCTTGTGGTAGCCAAGAACTGGAAACAAAATGGTGCCCATCAAGTGGATATTAGTTGGAAAATTTGGGGTTTCTGAATGTAGTCACATGTGACTACAGAAGGAATTGCCAGGAAGAACTGGGAGGAAATTTTGTGGGAACTGATGTATATTGCAGCAAGCAGGACCCAAATAATGACATGTTCTAAAAATGAGAGCTCACATTTTTTATAGTATTTTAAGATATGCAAAACCCTTTTCTTGTGTTATCTCATTTCAACTTCACAACAAGCCTTGAAGGCAGATTTTATTATTATTCTCATTTTCCCTATAAGATTATAAGGGCAAAGACTGTCTTTTGACTGCATCCCTACTGCTTGTCTCAGTGTCCTGCACATAGCAAATACTTGTTAAATATTGATTGATTGATATTGATTGTTGAGGAACCTGAGGGTGAGAGAGGTTCAATGACTTGCCCAGGATTTTACAGCTAATAAGCATCTGAGACAGGATTTGAACTATTCACTATGCTACCTAGCTACCTCCAAAGAGAGGTCATGCCTGACACTTCATTACCTCATTTGAGTTTTTCTTGGCAAAGATACTGGAATGGTTTGTCATTTCCTTCATCAACTCATTTAACAGTTGAGGAAACTGAGGAAAGCAGAATGAAACGACTTGCCTAGAATCAGACAGCTAGTATCTGAGGTAGGATTTGGACTCCCATCATCCTCCTGACTCTAGGGCTGGCACTCTATCCACTCTAGCCACCAGTCTGCCTTTCTCTTGAAGTGGGGGATAGGGGATGGGAACAAATACAAAGATCTAATGGAAAATTCAATTCTTCATGCCACTCTAAAAAGTATTAACATCTTTGAGAGAACTTACCCATCCATATATTCTGAATAAGAGTATAGTATTCTCATACATTCAAAAACCCCAGGGATCGTTGATTTTTTTTTTAGGGTAATGGTTGACTTTCTTCCAAGTACCATTCCCAGAACAACCCCCACTCCCACCCTGGTAGGGTATGAGGCACCCAGAACTAGGGAGGGTCTCCAGAAGAATCACAGCCATCAAGGGAGCTGGCATACATCAGACATGGGTATCACAGGAATCAGAACTGGAAGAAATCTTAGAGACCAGACAGCCTATGGGTGAGAAAAACTGAAGTTCATAATAAGATGAAGAGACTTGCCCACAATCATCATGCTAGTTAGTAGCAGGGCTAAGACCAGAAATCTGATCTCCTTATTCCCAACATATTCTTCCTTCATTTAAAAACAATAATAATGATATTTTGTTTTCTTCCATCATATATCTCTCTTTCTCTTTCTTCTCTCTTTCCTTTCTCTCTTCTTTCTTTTTCCTCTGGCCCTCCCCTTCTCTTTCATCCCCCCCTTCTCTGTTCTCTTCCCTTCTTCCTTCTCTCCCTTTCTCTGCTCTCTCCCCTCCCTTCTCCTTTCTCCTTCCCTTCCCTTCCCTATAGATAAGGAAAATGAATTGACACATCAACCACATCTGTCACTGTATATAGGATTCCACAGTCATATTCTACCATTTCTATCCTTAAAAGAGGGAAGTTATTTCATTATCAGTCCTCTGGGATTACTTGTTATTATATTAATCAGAACTTGGATTTATTTTAGTATAAGGTATCAGTGAATTTAAAAATCAATAAAACAATACTTAAATTAATGAAACATTATTATACTTATTTTATAGAGGATCAATATATGTGTTTCATATATGTGTTATTCTAGTTTCTGCTTGCTTTGCTCTGCCCCACTTCATGTGATTCTTCCTAAGTTTCTCTCAATAACTCATAGTTATTTTGTTATAACACAATAATATTCCATCATATTCATATACCATCATTTGTTCAGTCATTTTCTGATCAATGGGCACTTAACTTTCATCCAGTATTTTGCTCCTACAAAAGTGCTTCAATCAATATTTTGTTAAGAATGGTATAATTCCTCCTTTGACCTCCTTGGAATATCTAGGAGGACCTAAAGATAGCAAGTTCTCTGTATTTAAGGGAATAAATGACTCTTACTTTTCTGACATAATTCCAAATTGTTTTCTTGAATGATCAGACAAATTCATAGGTTCATTCTACATGACATTAGAATGCCTGTATTTCCACAGAATCTCCAGTATGTATTACTTCTATCTTTTATCATCTTTGCCACTTTGCTAAGTTTGAGATAAAACCTCAGAGCTATACTAATTTGTATTTGTTTTATTATGATTGGCACATATTTTACCTTCTATTGAAAATTGTTCATATTTTTGGCCATTTATTGATTTGCTTTTGCATCTCAGTTTTATATATGTGTTAAATCCCTATGTAACTTGAATATGATACTTTTATGAAAAGTATTTGAGGCAGTCTTTTTTTCTTAGTCAAATTTCTCTTTTTTATCTAGGAGCAATGGTTTTGTCTGTGTCTCCAACTTTCTTTCTACCTTTCAAATTCATTGAATTTAGAGTCAAAGAATCTGGGCCCAAATTCTAACTCTTATGACCTGACCAAGTTATTTCTACTTTCTGCATCTCAGCTTCCTCATCTGTAAAGTGAGAGAGGATAGAGTAGAAGAACTCTAAATTATGATCCCATTTCTTAATTGAAATGAACACTCTAATAGTTTAGAATGCCTGAGATGTGTTTGCCATTGATTTAATAGAATATTAAAAGTCTTGGAATGTCAAAACCATTGGAGGAAATATTCATCTGTTCTCCTTAGACTACCTAGTAGATGACATCCTCATAGATGCTGCTTCTCATGCAAGAGATGGAAGCAAGAACAAGTTACTACAATGTAAGATCATTGTTTTCCTTTCATCTAACTCTTGTTCCTTTTCTTAGCTCCCTAATAAAGGTAAGATGAATAGAATAGTGGCATAGATCTGTCTCTGTCCTCTTGACCTGATAGAGTAGGAAGAGACCACCCCTTGCCTTTGTTGAAGTTCAAGAAATGTGGATGGCTAAAGACATAGGGACAGAGCTGGCAGAGAAGAGAGTCAGAGAAGACAATTCATGCAGGGGTTTTGGGACACATAAACATGGAAGGGTCAAGTACGGTGGAAAAATTTAGTCTGAACTGGGACTAGAGATAGTGAAGTATGAGATTTGGCCAGGGGTAGATAGATTCCTCTGTTACAGTAGTGCCAACTTGGAGCTTTGTCCAACATGAGTAAGCTCAGTAAATAATGAACTTGGAATCCTGAAACAGGTATTTGGCAAAAGAATTTTGGTCCTCTTACAGCAAAAGGAGGAAATAACTCTTGGTTATATTTCTACCTGGGTTAGGGAAGACAAAGCCTATAACTGGTTTGGGGCTTTATAGGGCGTGAGGAAACAAGTCTTATAATTAGACATGATCCCTGGGACAGAAAGATGTAGTCCTTCAAAATAGGGCATGTGGTCTGTCTGGAACCTTGGGAGAATCCCAGAAATTGGAGGAAGAACTGGACATCAGCTAAAACAGCAGTCAGGTAAAGTCAACCTACTCTTGAATTCTGTCTCTGGAGTTCTTTCATGGGGTTCTCCATCCAGCTCACTAAATTGAAGAACACTGCCTCTTCTATCATATCTGTGACCCAAGATGAGGATTTTGTTTGATTAGATTTAGTTTTGAAATTAGGCAAGTGTATAATTGTTCATAAGTGTGCTGAAGGGGAGGGAAGGGACATGTCCTGAATGAAACAGTAAATATATATTTTATACTATAGGAAAGATGGACTGGTGTAATCATTTGGGAGAGTCTGATTTAAGAAAGAATAGAGAAATTCCAGGAAATTCTAGATTGCCTCATAGATAATAAAATAAGTATCTGAGCCAATTTTCCTCTCATTATTCCATATGAGTCAGAGAACATTTATTGCCTCCTTCTTCATCTAGAAATAGAGAGGATTTGACAAGATATGCCCTAAGAATCTTTACATTTCCAACATTCTGTGAAGACAGTAATACCATTTGATTTTAATTCCCAAGTACTTTTGTTGTCCTAAACTACTTCCCTTTTCCAGTCCTTCCTTTTCTCCTAGGTTGTTAAAACCTAGTCAATGTTCTATTGCTTCCCTCCTCTCCTCTTGAACTTATCCCTGGAAATGGAATCAGTCATTGCAGTGGATTAGGCCTCCTTTCTGTTAGATCCCACCAAGAAAATAGCAAAGGAGTTCTATACCAGAATAAAGGGTGACTAGAGGGAACAATTGTGTCCCTGAGTTTGGAGGAAGAGAAATGGGGGAATGAGGGGATACTTTATGGTGAGACAGTATGAAGAAATGAGTGGTGAGCTTCATAAATGGTTATGAGTAATGTGAAAGTAGAAAGGGAGCAGACATTTAAGTATCTACTTTGTGCTAAGGGCTTTATAAATATCTCCTTTGACCTTTCAGCAAGCCTGGAAGGTAAGTGCTATCCTCATTTTATAGATGAGGAAACTAAGCTAGACCGAGGTGAAGTGACTTGCCTAGAGTCATACAGCTTGTAAGGGTCTGAGTTCATAGATGAACTCAAGTCTTCCTCACTCCAGGCCCAGTACCCTAGCCACTGCATCACTTTGAAACTGGAAAGGGATTTGGTCAAGCTGTGAAGACATATTGGTTGATTATAGAAGGGAAAGCAGTCTAACTCATAGGATATATGGATGTTTGTCATGATGTACCAATAATTTCCTCTATTGCATGGCAGATATAGGTGGTTGCCTAATGGTGTTCTATCCCACTTCAAACATTTCTTCTCTGGGATGGGCAAATATGCATCATTGGAGAGGGCTCCTGAATCAATGAAATCACTGGTCCTTTTGAGTATTTGAGGTTTTGAAGTATCCCTAGTGACTCCATCCCTGGAAGCATATCACAAAACTTAACAGGAAACTGGAAGTAATAGAGTTCCTTGGAATAAAAAGCAAAACAAGACAACAAAAACCTTTAGCCTTCACTTCTCTCCTTAGTTCTTTCTCTGAGTAGATTACCATTTTCTGAGATGCAGATGAAGGAAATTCATAGAGGGCACTAAAACATCTTCCAAAGGGTCAAATAAGTGTCTGTCAATACTGACACCACCCAGATCTAGACGCTGTTACTAATTAGCTAGCCCTGCCTCCACTCAACTATGTCAATCTGTATGCAGGGTCATTGGCCATGAATATGTACAATAGAAGATAAAGGTCTCTCCTTCCCCCTCCTGACCCTCCATCCAACTCTGTAACTCCAGCCAGATTTACTCTTTGTAGATGAAAAGTCATCTAGGCTTAATAATTCTTGTTTTAAATGGAAAAAACAATGGGTATACATTAATTTGCCTGGGAAACTTCAAATTCCTGGGTCCCTTAGCTTCTTTTAGGAGGAAAATCTTCTTCTTTATCAACTCTGAACCTGTACCTTAAGTGAACTTTTGTCTCTTTTCTCATTCTTGGCTGCAGGGTCCTGCATCCCCCTCCCCCCAGGGTAGCGGTAACCCATGACCTCAGGCTGTTATCAGACTTCATCTGCTGTCACTTTCAGGACCACTTCATTAGCCCTTTATTATTCCCATTCTCCTGCTTATCGTTATTAATAATCGCTCTGGATTGGCTAGAGTGCTGACAGCTGCCCCTTGTCCATTCTTTCTGTCTGTTTTAATCCTGCCTGTTTATCTGAAGTCAACCTGATCCTTCCCCCCCCCTTTTAATTAAGAGTGCTGGTCAGCCTATTTCTCCCCACATGGAGATGGGAATGATCTTTTCTCCTGATAGACAGGTGAATGAGAAGTTCCATATGCATGAAATCTTGATTCCTGGGGAGCAGAGGGGTAAGAAGATGAGTCCTGGAAGATAAAATTTTGGCTTTTGGTATGAGAGAGAGAGAGAGAGAGAGAGTGTCTTGGTGATAGGTGGCACCAATTTAAAAACTGAACTTAGAATTGACAGAAGCTCTGTGTGTGTACATGTGAGTAAGCATGTGTAACTCTGTATGACCTTAAGAAGTTCACTTCTTTACTGGAGCCTCTATTTCTTCATAATGTAAATTGAACAAGCAGGATGACTTTTTTTGGCAAAAAAAAAACATGGATCAGTAGAAACTACCATTATATGTAATTGAAAAAAAAAATAAAATATTTATATAAAAATTATCTTTGGGGACCCTAAAAAAAACAGGACAAGACTATTTCTAAGACCACTTCCAAATGCAACATTGTGTTCTAGAACCTAGTGTGAATTTCTATTGAGAACTGTTCTGGGTTTAGGAACAAATATCACCAGGGGAAGAGAAGTAAACCTGTGTTTATTCAGAAGATAGATCATTGCTGGAGGTATATTGTGTAGATTTGGAGGAGTGGTATCTATTCTGTATGTATCTGTTATTCGGAGGCAGCTAACCTGGAGTCAGGAAGACCTGAATTCAAATCCAGTCTCAAATTAATTCCAAACTAGCTGGAAGATATTGAGAAAATTGTTTAACTATGTTTGCCTCAGTTTCCTTATCCTTCCAAAATGAACTGGAGAAAGAAATGGCAAGCCACTTTACTATCTCTTCTAAGAAGATCTCATGGACAATATTGATGTGCTTTGGTCCCCTGGGTCACTAAGAGTCAGATACTACTGAACAGCAATAATCTATTATTTATGCACTGTCTTCTCCATTAGAGAGATTGTTCCTTGAGGACAGAGACAATATTTTGTCTTTTATTTGTATCTCTGAAACATAATCACTATATAAATGACACCTATATAAAAAGCAATAAATAAATTAGCACATAGTAAATACTATATAAATGTTAGCTATTATCATTATTATTAACAAATGTTTGATGACTGACTAAAAGAAAGGACCATAACTTCCCATTTCCCTTTCACAACCTTAAAGACTTACATAGAAGTACCCAACATAGAAACAGCTGGGTCCCAATACATAGAGTCTTGGGGCTAAAGTCAGGGAGAGCTGAATTCAAATCCAGCCTCAAACATTAGCTGGATGAACCTGGATAAGTCATTTAACTTCTGCCCCAGTTTCTTTTTTATTTCAAGAGAGGCAAAATACAACACTCTTTTATTAAAAACACTTGAGGGGCAGCTAGGTGGCACAGTGGATAGAGCACCGGCCCTGGAGTCAGGAGTGCCTGAGTTCAAATGTGACCTCAGACATTTAATAATTACCTGTGTGGCCTTGGGCAAGCCACTTAACTCTATTTGCCTTGCAAACACCCCCCCCAAAAAAAAACACTTGAAAGCATAGGTACAAATGAAATTTTCCTTTAAATGAAATAAGTACCCACCTATAACGATCAGCAAACATATTCTATAGTGGTTTGTCCTTCAATTTCTTTTTAATTAATTTCTTTTTTGAATTTTATAATTATTCTCCTAATCTCACTTCCCTCCCCCACTCCCCACAGAAGGCAGTCTGTTAGTCTTTACATTGTTTCCATGCTATACATTGATCTAAGTTGAATGTGATGAGAGAGAAATCATATCCTTAAGGAAAACAAAATAAAAGAGCAAAATTACATAAGATGACAGCAGTTTTTTAAAAAAAATTAAAGGTAATAATCTTTGGTCTTTGTTCAAACTGCACAGTTCTTTCTCTGGATACAGAAGGGATTCTCCATTGCAGATACCCCAAAATTGTCCCTGATTGTTGCAATGATGGGATGTGCCTCAGTTTCTTCAACTGTAAAATGGGAATAATGTACCATTCAGTTTTTGTGATAAGTAAGTGAAATAATATTTATAAAAATACTTAACATATCTAGCACATATTAAGAATTTAATTAATACATATTTCCTTCTTTTTTTTCTTCCAATATAATTCCCCCATTCTTCATGCTCAAGAGTGCCTGAAGCTGTATTTTTTATGTAAATACCCATGGTATGGGCTTCTACCAAGTTTCATTAAGCTAAGAGGAAAATTGAGGATCAAATCCTGTATATTTGAGGGTCCTTGACTAGTGACAGCCTAAAATATCATGGTGGTTGCTATTTTGGCTTTGTCTAGTGAATCTTCTGGACAGCATTAACCCAACTTATCCAATGTATGATGATAAAAAATTAGAAAGAGAGCATCAAGTCAGTGTCCAGCAGATGGAAAAATGATTGTCCTCCTTTAGGGTATTTGACCAGCATGGTATTATGTTTATTTCCTTAACTTTTTGCATCCTCTTCTTCTTCCTTCCCAGGACTCTGACTCCTTTTCCTTCAAACCCATGTCTTTCCTGACACTCATGAGCAATATGACTTTAGACAGGTCACTTCTCTTTGGGCCTTTATTTTTCCTTCCATAAAATAAGGGTCTTGTACTAGGATTACCTTTATTAAGGTCATTCTAGCTCTAGCATGTTTTGTATGGTTTTTTGATATTTTTTTTTAATGCTGGCTTTTCCCAGTGTTCCAATCTCCCCCACCCCCACCCCAGCAGAACCCTTTTTGGTAACAAAGAAGTACAGTTATGCAAAACAAAGGACCTATTGACCATGCCTAACTGACTGCCTTCTTCCACACCTGTCGTCCAACACCCCTCCATGGAAGGGGAAGTAGTTTCATCAGCAGATCCCCTGGAGTCCATATTAGTCATTGCAATGATCTGTGTTCCAATGTCTTTCAGTGTAACCTTTATGTTATTGTCAAGCTTAAAGAAAGCATAAAGTGCCTACTATGTGCCAGGCGCTATGCTAAGCACTAGTGCCATTTTGAATGCTGTTCTTTTCAGTTCTTCAAACAAGCATTCAGTAGATACCTGACTATCTACCTAGTAGATACCTACTAGACTGTGAGCTACTGGAGTATGGGAACTGTCTTTTTCTTTGTATTTCCCATTTAAAGATCAGTGCTCAGCACACAGTAGGTGCATAATAAATGTTTATGACTGACTGCCAGACACTAGGCTAAGCCCTAATGATACAAAGACAAAATTAAACTATTCGCTTTTTTCAAGAAGCTTACATTCTGAAGGGGAAAATAACATACATGTATATAAATGAATGGAGATATATATATGTAGTACATGAACAAGGGTCTAATATAAGAGGTAAAACTTGAATTAGATGTTGGAAGAGTTTTCTCTTGATTCTTCTCTCTTTGTTCTGCATTTGTGATTCTTTTTCCAAGATGTTTTCAGTTTTATCCCCCCCAATTTCTTGTTTTTTTCTTTCCAAATTAACTAAAACCCAAGTCATTAGCCATACAGCCCTTCTCATCTAACATTATTTTCTTTGCTTAAATGGATAATCACTGGAAAATTAAGAAACTGTCTCCAGTTCACTGCATCAAAGAAGGAAGGGTCTCTTCTGTATAAGGTAGCTCAAGGTGCAGTGGGTAGAAACCTTAGAATGTAATAGTTCAACTCTGACCTCATATCCCTGCTAGCTGTGTGATATGTCTTGGACAAATCACCTAGTTTCTGTTTGCCTCATTTTCCTTCATTGTGAAATTCAGATGAGGTAATATTTGTAAGTCATTTAGCATAGTGCCTAGCACATGTTGTCTTTTTCTTCAGTCTTTTTCAGTCATACCCAAATCTTCATGACCCCATCTTTTCGTTTTCTCGGCATAGATACTAGAGTGGTTTGCATTTCCTTCTCTAACTCATTTGACAGATGAAGAAACTGAGGCTGAATGGGTTAAGTGACTTGCCCAGGGTCACTTGGTGCCTCAGTTGGATTTGAACTCAGGAAGATGAATCTTCTTGATTCCAAGTCTAGTGTTTATCCACTAAACCACCTAGCCACCAGAGGGTGATTAATGAATACTAATTTTCTGTCCTTTCCCCCTCTCAACAACCCTATAAGACAGGTGACATGTATAAGTATCTTCTATTTCAGTTGAAGAAATCAAAACTTGAAAAAGTCAATTGACTTGATTTGAATCACATTTTTCTGACTCCATATTGCTTGCTAATTATCACCATGAATAGTAAATATTATTGATCTGGTTTGAGGGAAAACAAAGAGACCTGAGACAGTGCCTACTTTCAAAAAGCTTAGAATCTTGAGTCATTGCTACTCTTTCTTGTCAAACCCTAGGCAGAGTTTATTTTAACACCTACTTACTCCATTACTATTCATATGCTATTGAAGGGAGATGAAAGAAGTCATGCCACTATGCTGACATGAGACCTTCCTTTGTGTAAACCTGGGTTGCATCACCCAAAAGTACACTTAATGTTTATTGTAGCTACTGTTTTAACGATGCCATTTTTGTAAAGGCCTTTACTAAGAACTAACTGTAGGGGCAGCTAGGTGGTGCAGTGGATAAAGCACCGACCCTGGAGTCAGGAGTACCTGGGTTCAAATCTGATCTCAGACACTTAATAATTACCTAGCTGTGTGGCCTTGGGCAAGCCACTTAACCCCATCTGCCTTGCAAACCCCCCCCCCCAAAAAGAACTAACTGTAGCTGCTGACTAATTAGTAATAAAAAAAGTGCACTGGGGCTTGTGCCAAAATTTTTAGTAGGGTGGGTCTACAGGCTGTCCCTGGAATTTTTAAATAGCAACTGATTTCTGAGGACCCAACTTTAGAGTATGAGTGAACATTGGGGGAATATCTCAGATGGGCTTCTATACTTATACTTATCTCTATGCAAATTCCTTGAAGATAGGTATTCTTCATCTTTTGTATTTGTATCCTTAGCACCTCCCACAATGCCTAGCATCTGGTAGGATCTTAATGCTTGTTGAATAATTGAATTGAACTTGAATAGAGACAAGATAGGTATATAAATAATGGTACATGTTAAGTATCAAATGAAGAGTGTAGATAATTTTGTAGAATTTGGTATGTGTTCAGAGGCCAATAAGTACAAAGCTCATGTTGGGATTAGCTGGAGATAAATTTAGAAAGGAAGGCAGAAGTTGGATTGTGGAGAGCTTTAAATGTCTATCCAAATTGTCTGAACTCTCTTCTGTGGAACATCTGGTGAAGGTATTGGAGCAAGGTGGTAGTATATGCAAAGGAAGAGGAAGGAGTTATGAATAATTCTAAGACTTTAAGCCTGAGTGACTGGGAGAATGATGACAAGTATCATTCATAGAAATGGGGATGTCCAGGAGGTGAGCTAGTTTGGAGTGAAAGATAATCGAGTTCAACAATCATTTACTACACCAATTATTCTATACTAGATACTCTTCTAGACAGTGGGGATACGCAGATGAAAAATGGCACAGTCCCTGCTCATTAGAAACTTGTAAATGATTAGAGGAATTAAAACATGTACATAGTTACAATACAAATTAGGTGACAAGTGCAAAGGAAAATGTTAAGGTAAATTAGAGGAGGAAAAAAGTATTTTTTGGATTGGCATGGGAAGAGAGGGGAAAAGATATCCAAATAAGTTTTCTGGTGAGGAGGTACCACTGAAAAAAGGGAAAGTTTCAAGATGGCAGTAAAGTCATTCCAAGCTGGTAAATTGTAGAATCAAGAGAGTGGGGCTGTGGGAAGGAACTGGATTAAAATCAAAAGATGGTATAAGTAGTCCTGTGTGTCTGGAGTAAATATTGCCAGCAAGGAGGGGAGTAAGATGAAAAAAAGTCTGAAAATGTTGATTGGACTAACTCTTCTATACAGTCCCTCACAGATCTTACTCTAACAGAATGGCTGACAGTCTATACTTGGGAATTTATAATAGATCACTTGGTTGATACCTTCATCAAGAATTCTCATTTCTATCATTTACCTCAGAACTGATTTCTGATGGGAATGATGAGTTTTCATAGAATAATCACAGGACCAGGATGGCTTCACGTGATTGTAATCTTTTTATTTTTTCAACAATAAGAGAAAGATCAGGATCTTATCTTCTTCAGGTCCCATTTGATACTTTGCCTATTCTATAGTTGTTGTATTATGTTGAAATGATTATTTCTCTCTTGTATTAATAACTAATTATTAAATCAGGATCAAGGGTTTTTCTCCTTTTCTGCTTCCTCATCTAGAAATCAACTAGTTAGGAAAATATTTCTTAAAGACTTATCTAGAGTAAGATCTAATCAGACAAGACAGTAAAAGACATTATAAGTTTAAGCTAATGGGCAAATTCACAGACTCAGTTCTGTGAAAATATGAAATCTCCCTGTTGTCAGACAAGTGATAGGAAATTGATGTCTCTTTGATCAAGACTTGAATTATCCAAGTCATGTACCACAAGATCCTTATTAGAATATAACCCACCTCTCATTATAATATTCATTTTCTCATTAATTGCTAACCAATGAACTTTGCCACCCTCAGGAACACTAGCTCTTCCACCATATGAGAAGTCCAACATTTGATAGTGCCACTGACCTCTTTTTATTAATAAACATGCTAACCTTATTAATAAAATGATTTTTAAAACTTTTAAAATGTCACAGTTTTTTTATATTTGTGTGCATACATATGTGTGAGACTGTAAGAGTAGTGATTATGTCTCAATTAGAATTGTATTTCTTATAACAACTTGGCGTAATGAATTGATTTATAATCTCCAATTGTAACTACATCTCTCTCAAACTGAGGTGATAGGTAGCATTTGGGGATCCCACATTGAGGTGCATGGCAAAGAAAGGGTGATATACAGTCCCAGAGAAAGGTTGACATCATTGTAAGATGTTTACTAGAATACTGCTACTTTTTGCTCTTGAGCTGTCATTTCTGTATGGTAAACTTGTCATTCTTTACTGAATAGTAGGACCTGTTACATAGAAACCTTTCAATACAAATCTATCTAAAATAAACCAAAAGGATTTTGCTGCTGTGATTCCGTTACCTTCACACCATGAAATTTCTCTCAACACCTAGGATCTTTTCAATCTAGAACCATACTCCTTTCTCCAATGGGTAAATTCCTTCTGGACTTCCATTTTGGAGATTGGACTAGGCTGATCTCTCTACACATCCCCCCCCCACCCCCTTTCAGTTCCCTTTTATGTGTTCTCTTTCTTCATTAGAAAGTTCCTCTATTAGTAAATTCCTTGAGGGAGAGACTGTCTTCCTTCTTGCTTTATTTTTATCTCCAGTGGCTAGTACAGTTCCTAGAACATAGAAAATATAATAAAGGTTTGTTAGCCTGTTAGCTAAGAGGACTGACCTCCTATTCTATGTGTAAATTAATTTGTTTATTCACATTAAACAGTTACAAAATAAATTTTGATTGCATTTAAATTTAAAGTGAAGTTTATAATTCATCTTTTGTAATTGTTGTTATTGTTTTTAAGAAAAAAAAATTTAAGTTTTAACCCAGAGCACCTCACAATCACTTAACTGGGAAACGGATTTAGATGTCCCGGACCTTTGGATATTCTAGGAACTTGAGACCCAAAAAAGAAAGAATGCTCCTTGTGAACATGGTTTTTCCTATTGGAATTTGGGTATTGTTTCTGTTCAGTCATTGACGCAATTGGGATTTTCTTGGGAAAGATCTTAGAATAATTTGCCATTTTCTTATCCAGTTCATTTGACAGATGAGAAAATTGAAGGAAACAAGGTTAAGGGACTTATCCAGAGTCACACAGCTAGTTAGTATCTGGGGTCAAATTTGAACTTAGGGAGATGAATCTTCCTGACTCCAGTCTCCTGCATCTCTCCACAGAACTGCTTAGCTACCCTATTTGAATATTACATTATATTTTTCCAGACAGTATATTATAAGAGCCCTATTATGGATTTGAAATAGTGAATTTGGAGAGATATGGGTCCCTTACTAGTTCTTACTGACCTTGTCCAAGGCAGTATCCCTCTCACATCTTCAATTTCCTCATCTGTAAAATGGGGCAACATTGCAAAATCAATCTCATGGGTCATTGAAAGAACTGTTTTATATAATAACTCATAGGTATTATTATTCCTCAATATATAAGTTATAAATGTGATTAAGATGAAAATAAAATCTAGCTTCAACTGTAAAAGAGACTTTTGTGTAAGTAAGAATTTTGTTCATGTAAAAGAGTAAAGGATAAAGTTCCTACAGATCAAAGATTAGAGCCATGTGTCAACTTGGTGGATAGTTTAGGTATGAGCTTGAATAAGAGGATAAGAGGCCAATTTAGGGGAAATGTGAGAGGACAAGATTAGTAGTACCCATACACACACGCAAAACTTAAACTATAAATAGATTGCTTTGGGGGAATTAATTCTGGGTCTTTAAATTAGACATAAATGCATAGGATTTAGAGGAGTCTGCCACTGTCTAGGATCCTTATGTGTAAGATCTGGAAATGAGAGGGCAGTGGAGTAGAGGGATAATGGGGAGGGAGGTGAGACTGTGAGAAGAGGTAGCTACCCTTTAGCCGGAACCAACTGTGCTAACCCTCGCAGATGCCCAAGTGGGAGGCTCACTTTGGAAGTATTTATGGCAATTAAAATGTTTTGCCTGGGAGCTGTTTTGGGTCTTTTTTTTTTTTTTTGAAGTGAGAATTTTCAGACTTCAAGGTGTTAACAGTCCCTCTAAATGGTTTTGTTTTTTAATTGCAGCAAATGACTGCAGAGCCATTAGACATTTGCCTCTCTGCAGTTGTTTCTAAGCCCTTTCAGTCCTCCTCCTTCTATTTATTCTGTTTAATTCAGTCAGGTAGCTTCGGGGCAATGGAGATCAATACTTTTCTTTGATAGAAGAGAGTCAGGTTTGAAACCTAAAGATAAAACTGACACATTTTGTATAAATTTAATTAAAAATGCACCTTTAGTGGCTCATTGTGAGCACAAAGCCATTTCTCTATCTCTCTATCTGCCTTTCTCTCTTTCTGTCTCTGTCTCTGCCTTTCTCTCTCAATCCTTCTTCCTCCCCCCCTTTCTCTTTCGGTTTCTCGGTCTCTCTCTCTCTCTCTCTCTCTTTCATTTCTTGTTCCTAACAGGAAGATCTCTAAATTTGCCTCACCACAAAGTGTCTCATTTTATATTTTTTTTTCCTTGAAAGTTCTGTACTGAGGGAGAGAGAGATGGAAAGGACATAAAATTCTAAACAGGTCTGTTCTCCCCAGCTCCTTCTCTCCCTGCCTTTTTTGGAGGGAATATGAAAGGGCTGCCAGGGTTAGGGTGTACAGTGTTCTGGTTCTAATAAGAGGAAAGCTAAATTGAGAGGATTTAGATAAAAAGTGGAAGGTAATAAGGAACAGTGATTTCACACCCTCAACTTCTAGCCTTCCCCCCCCCCCCACTTTTTAACCTACTGACTCATAGTAACTTCCACCCTCATGGCCCCTTGTGCTTTCCTGCCCTATCTCATTTGTCTTGCTTGGTTAAGATGAGAATTATTTTTTCGAGTACATGTATGTCTGGGACCTTTATTAGGATCCAACCACATAGCCTCACCATCTCCTCCTCTCTCTTTTCACCCTGGGTTTGGTACACACATTTGTCTTGTATTTTATAATCCGCCCCTTTACCCCCTTCCCGCCTGTCTCCCTCTCCCTCTCTCTCTTCTCAATCCCATTTGGCTTTCCTCATTTTTCACTTGAGTAGGTTTCCTATCCCCGACTCTGCTCTGGCCTCACTCTGCTCAACACCAATAAAACACGATGAACACAGGTAGAACAAGGTGCCAGGGTTCTGCGTGACAAATGACTCACACACCACTCAATAAGCGTAGCTGTAAATAGCCCCCTTTCCACTGGCCAGACCTCAACCCCAGACTCAGGGCAAAGAGAAGGCCAGATGCTGTTGACAGCAGCCCCCAGAGGAGGCTCAAGGACTACTCATTGCAGGTTTTTAACTTTAGGTACATGGACTCTGGGCATGGAGAGATCAAGCCCACTTCCCAGCCACTCTTCCAGGGACTTTTCATCTGAGATGACTTCCCATTGCATATATCTAGTATTATTAGTTATTAATGAGTTGCTAGTATATCTACCCCATTTGAATGGGAACTCTTAAGGATTAGAGATGCTATTTTTGCCCTTCTTTATATCTCTAGGGCTTAGCACAATACCTAGTCAAACATGGTAAATGCTTAAGAAAGGCTTGCTGATTGACTGAATTGGTCAAAAAGGTCCATCATCAGTTGGAGCAACATCTTAAATTTTTTATTGATATCATTTGTTTTGCTATCACTTTCATTTCCAAATATATCTCTCTTCTTTCATCTTAAACCATCCCTAGTCATAATGAGTAAACCAAACACATCAATGAAGGTAGGTGACACAGTGAAAAGAGTATAGAGTCAAGAGTTCAAATCTTACTTCAGACACTTCCTAGCCATGTGACCCTGGGCAAGTCATTTAACCCGGCTTGCCTTAATTACTCCATATATCAAATGCAGCAAATGATAGCAGCAACCTCCCAGGATTGTTTTGAGGATTACTGTGCCTGGCTATATAATGCTATATAAATGTTAATATTATTATTATTATTATCATCATATGAAACTTTCATAGTTTTCTATAACTGTAAAGAATTGAGGAAAATATATTTTATCTGCTTATTATCTTCTACTGCCATCTTATACCATTTGGTTTTGTAAATTTTTATTTCACTTTCCACTCATAGTGAATGAGGAGTTGAACAAGAAGCCAGGAAGACCTGAAAGTCCAGCCTCTGACTTGCTGGCTCTGTGTTCTTGGAGGACACTTAATTTTTCAGTATTCTAAACAACTCTAAGCCTCAAGAGTTGCAGTAGTGTGTGATCTGCATTGTAGACGGTATATCCTCATCTGAGAGTCCCCTAGACCAATGAAGTATGCCGTCCACAGTGCCTAGAATCCTAGGGAGACTGGCGTTCTAAGGTGTCCTGGAAAAGCACCCATGGAAGACTTAAATGAACTGATACAAAGGGAAGGAAGCAGAGCCAAGAAAACAATATACAAGATGACTACGATACTGTAAAAGGAAAGATTAAGGAATAAATCACTAAGAACTTTCCCCCAAGAAAATAAAGGAGAGGAAGCCCCTTTGCAGACATCTTCAGACAACAAATTGTCAGAGTTTTCAAATGCATTAGTTGACTTGGCTGGGTTTTTTTTCCCCCCCTATCTTCTTCCTCTTAAAAAACCACTAACAAAACTTTGTTGTAAGGTATGGAAGTTAAAAAAAATAACTTATTTAACTAATTAATTAAACATTTACTATATAACAGGTACTGTGCTGTGTATTTCAAATATTATTTCATTTTATCCTGACAACAACCCGAGAGGTAGGTGTTATTTTACCCCCGTTTAGTAGTTGAGGAACTGAGGCAGACGGTGATCAAGTGAGTCGCCCAGGATCACGAGCTAGCTTGTGAGGCTGGCTTTGAGCTCAGAGCTTGCCGACTCCAGGTCCAGGACTCTATTTGCTGCTGCTAGGCTGACTCTGGACAGAAGGAGGAGAGCGATGCAGGGGAAAAGATAAAGAGAGCAACAAAAACATTTTTTTAAAGAAAACAAAGCACCTGTGGAAGGCGTCCGGGCAGATGTAAAAGGAAATGAGCAGACTGAGAAGGCACATCCTGCATGCGCCTGGATAAGACCAGTGCCAAGACTGGTGTTGGGACTTTAGAGCGAGGGCGTTTCGTCCGCAGATGCCTACGGGCTCCTCTTCTCTAACAAGTCTTAGAGAATGCCCGAGGAGCCGGGGGTGGAGGGAGGAGGGCCCTGGCAAGCCGCGACTTGTATGGGTCGGAGGCAGTACTTGAACCCAGGGCTTTCCCACTGCCGGGCTTTGGGGGCGGACTGCATCCGTCACGGACGATCACGGGGATCTGGCGTGCTGAGGAGTGGGTGGGGAGGGAGGCTCCGCTTTGGGAGGGGGCGCTCCCTCGGTGCCCAGGAGGGCCCGCACCCCTCGACATCCTGGCAGCCCAGAAGCGCTGGTTGGCGTCCCGGGGAGGGCGGCGGAGGAGGCGATGCCCGCGGTCAGGGTCCGCCTCGAATCGCGACCATGCCCGCTGAGCGTCCGGCGGGTGCTGCGCGGGCCCCCCGGAGCCCCCCGGCCCCCCGCCCCGCTCCTCCCCGGGAATTGCCCACCCCGCAGCTCGCTCCACCGTCTAAAATGGCCGAGATAATTGAAACGGAATTTGGAATCAGGGCCCTGCAGGCAGCACTTGTTGAAAGAAGAAATAAAGATCGTTTGGGTCACGTCTTTGGTAATTCGCGTTTAATAATCGTACCGGGAGGTGCACACAAAGGGAGAAGAGACGTGGGAGACAGGCAGCCCCCCACCGCCCCCCACCTTCCTCCTCCTCCTCTGCCTCGCCGCGCCCCGGGGGATGACCGGGCAGCAGGGGAGAGGGACCGGTGGGGAGAGAAGAAGGAGGTGCGAGGCTGGGCCACCCCGGCTGCCTTCACCTCTGCGGGCACAGAAAATCTGTCTCGCTTCTCTCTTCTTTCTCGTCTCCCTCTCTGACTCTTTGTCTGTGTCTCTCAGTCTTTCTTTCCTCTCTCTCCCCCTCTACCTTTTCTATCCTCCCTTTTCCTCCTCCTCTCTTTCTCCCTTCTATATCTGTCTCTCACTCTGTTTCTCCTCTCTATCTCTCTCTCTCTCTCTCTCTCTCTCTCTCTCTCTCTCTCTCTCTCTCTCTCTCTCCCTCCCTCCCTCCCTTTCCTTCTCTTGTCTCTCTCCACCTAACCCTAGTTCCTTTTTTCCTCCCTTTCTCTCCACCTCTCTCTACCCCACCTCCTCTTGTTTATTTCCCTCTATCTGTCTCTGTCTGCCTGTCCTTTCCGCCCTCCTGAAATGAGGAGAGATTCCTACTCCGACAAGTAAGAAGGGAAGCTGCTGAAATGGATCTTCAAAAGGTTGCTTTAGGGATTTCGCCTTTAATAGAGTTTGTGGGACCAGGAGTCTGATACTACATAACAGAACTGACTGTGGAGCAAGGAATATAGGATGCTGAACCGATGCTGAGCGAGATGAGCAGAACCAGAACACTGTACACCCTAACAGCAATATGGGGGAGGTGATCAATCTTGATGGACTTGCTCATTCCATCAGTACAACAATCAGGCACAATTTGGAGGTATTTGCGATGGAGAATGCCATCTGTATCCAAAGAAAGAATTATGGAGTTTGAACAAAGACCAAAGACTATATTACCTTTAATTTTAAAAAAGTTATCTTATATAATTTTGCTATCTCTTATACTTTATTTTTCTTCCTTAAGAATATGATTTCTCTGTCATCACATTCAGTTTAGATCAATGTATACCATGGAAGCAATGTAAAGACTAACAGACTGCCTTCTGTGGGAGGTGGGGGGAGGGAAGCGAGATTAGGGGGAAAAAAACTGTAAAATTCAAAAATTCAAAATAAATAAATAAACAATTTTGTTAAAAAAAGGAATATAGGATGCTATGTGAGTGAGACACTCATTCCCCCCCCCCCCATAGACTATGACTTGGAGGAAATGGGGCCTTCTGGGCTAGACAGAAGTCCTACCACCATATGATTTAGAGTTTAGGGACCTGAGATCTTCTAATGACCAAACCCTCTTATCTTTTAAACTGAAGCCAGAGAAGCATAGGCAGGTAGTAGAACATAGGTCACCTGCCTCCAAAGGACTTTTGCCATTAAACTACACTGTCACTCTTTAATGAGTCTTTTTTCACCTCTTAACCAGATTCCAAATGGTCCCCTTCTAGTCTTTCCCCTTCTACACATCACTGCCTAAGTGATAACCATAAAACAGAGGTCTAATTGCCCCTACTTAAAAACTTCAGTGGCTCCCTACCTAGTATGAAATGTAACCTCTTTAGTTTGGCATTTTAATGCCTTTTTAGAGTCAAGTTTCAACCCTTCCTCCTCCTCCTATGCTCCAGTCAAACTGGCCATTCCCAATCCCTACCCCTGGCCACCACATGCAACCTTACATTTACCATCTTAGTACTTTTTCTTCATGACCAGAAGTCTCATATCTCTGCCTCTTGGAAGTCCTACCTCCCTTCAAGATCAGCTCAAGTGCCACCCTCCCCAACAGACTTTTCCCCAAATCCCTCAGTTGATGAAGCTGGCTCATGAAGGCAATTTCACACCCTGGAAACAGATACACACCAATCAGAGCTTGACTTACTATTTTTGTTGTTTGTTTAGATTTCAGTGATTGATGGAGAAAAATGTGTTAATATTGCAGATTAAACATAAGAGAGTGGTGTGTGTGTGTGTGTGTGTGTGTGTGTGTGTGTGTGTGCATGCTATATATCAGATACATATATATGAATCTCCCCCCAAGAATCAAATGGTAACATTTACTAGCACTATATCCCAGATTCTTCCCAATTATTTTGTATTTATTCATCCATACACAGATTGTTTCCTTCGATGCTTGAGGGTAGGGATTCTTTCATTTTTGTCTTTGTATCTCCAATGACCAAGAGAATGCCTGGAACACTATGGAGTGAATTTAATTTGTTGAATTAGACTAAATCTACCCTTCCCCTAGCTTCAGCATTAATACATCTTCCAAACATCTGACAAGTCATAGCAAAAATGGAAAGAATGAATGAAAAAATGAAAAAAGTATGTGTTAAAACCCTCTGTGTTTTAAGTATTATGGTAAGGACTAGGAATGCAAAGAGAAAAGGTGAGATAGTCCCTGTTTTCAAGGATCTCATATTCTAATTAGGAGATACAATACATAAAAGAAAGTTCAAAGTCAAATAAAAAGGTTCCAAAGTCTGAAGGGTATTGAATGGGGCAGATGATAAGACCCCAGGAGTCCTTAGGTTAGAGCACAGGATTGGTGGTTAAGAAGGCCAGAGAGTGGAGGAAAGGGAATAATAAAAGGCAGATGGGATCTTGATTGTGAAGGCCTTTAAATACCAGACTGGGAATTTTGAAATTTATTCTAGAGGCAGTAGGGGGAGTAACATGGTCAGATCTGGGTTTTAGCAACTTCAATTATCAGTTATGTTAAGGATCGCTGAGGAAGAAACTGGGAGAAAGAAGACCAATTGGGAATCTACTAACTAGCTGGGAAGAAAAGGGAGTGGATTGAGTGAAACCGTTGAATTAGAATAACAGTTGGCAATTATCTGGAACCATGGGTCTGGCCAAGGAAGAAAATGACTCTGAGGGTAAACATTTCCATGACTGAAAAGATTTTGGCCCAACCACAATAGGACTGAGGAGGAGCAGGAATTGGTTTTGGGAGGGAAAATAAAATGTGTTGAATTTATGATACATATTGAACATCTAGATAGAGAGCAGACAATGGGTAACTCAATCTCAAAGAGAGGATTAGGGCTAGATACATAAATTTAGGAGTCATTTATATAGGAATTTGGACTCATGAGCAAAGGGACCTGGTATTTGGAGGAGCTGAGTTCAGTTCCAGACTATAACACTAACTTCATGATCTTTTTTTTTTAATTAGGTTTCTGCAAGGCAAATGGAGTTAAGTGACTTGCCCAAGGCCACACAGCTAGGTAATTACTAAGTGTCTGAGGCTGGATTTGAACTCAGGTTCTCCTGACTTCAGGGCCAGTGCTCTATCCACTGTGCCACCTAGCTGCCCCAGCTTCATGATCTTTGTAAGTCTTCTAGCCTCAATGAAGCTTAGTTTCCTCATATAGAGAATGGTTAAGGAGGGCATGATATTTACTTTATTTACACAAAAAGTACTTTCTATGTTTTTGGTTTTGATTTTTTTGGGGGGGAAGCAATCAGGGCTAAATGACTTGCTTAGGGTCATACAGCTAGTAAGTATCTGAGACTGGATTTAAATTCAAGGCTACCCAACTCCTCCACTGTGTCATCTAGCTGTCTCTTTTGTAAGCTTGGAGGCATTATAGAAATATAAACACTTATTATTGTTGCTGCTATTGTTAGTAATGTCTTTTTGCCTTTATAAAAAAGTATTTACTATTGCAATTGTTCTTTTTACACCTCTTGTAATAATAACAAATTATCCCTGGACAGGGGCAGCTAGGAAGCACAATGGATAGTCATCTTTGTGATTTCAAATCTGACTTCAAATTCTGACTCCAGTGTCTTATACAAAAAAACTCCAGTTGGGGTTATGCCAAGTCAGACATGACTGAAGCAATTGAATAACAACATCTCTCCACAAATCTGAGACTATTTGTGAAATTCTCTTTCCAAAGGGAAGGATGAAACAGAGAGGGAATATAGGGATGAATGATATAACTACATGCCAGTAAATTAGCTTGGCTTCTCTTGGTCATTGACAGAGTTTCTTCTTGGTCCTCTCAGTGGTTCATTTTCCTAGGATCTTGATAGGTGGGCCTAAATTAAATGAAGCAACAGGTCTAATGAAATCAGTCACTAGATCTTAAATGTTTTTTAAAAAACCATTTATTTTACTTTCCTTTATTTTTTAGAATAGGGTTTCCAAGGAATCAGCTTAATCAACTCTAGTAACTCTTACATTTCTAGGGGGAAATTGTTCTATAATTCAATGCATGGGTGAACCTCCCAAAAATGAAAAGGAGGGGGCAGCTTGTTGGTAAAGTGGGTAGAACACTGGTTCTCCAGTCAGGAGGACCTGAGTTCAAATTTGACCTTAGCTGCTTATTAGCTGTATCATTCTGGGCAAGTCACTTAACCTCAATTGTCTCCCCTTTCTCAAATGCTTTGTCTCTCATTTACTCACAATATAGACTACGTGTCCTAAACATTGTGATTTGGAAGAAGCTTCAAAAGTGAGAGGGCAGGATGACTAGAACAAAGAAGAGAGAGTATGGAATCCTAGAATTTTAGAGCTGGAAGGGATTTTAGATAACCTGCAACCTGATTCCCACATTTTAGAGATGGGGAAACTGAGACAGAGATAGAAGTAATTTTTCCAACATTTCACAATTTTAAGATAAGCCTCAAATTCTTGGTCTCTATTAGGAAAAGTAGGAGAGGACAGTTTCTCAGACCAAATAGAATTTCCATGATTTTGGAAAACTCTTTACAAAGCCAGATTAGTGTGTATTAACACATCACAGCAACTGCAGACCCATAGGGATGTGTCTGGGTGTGTACCTGAGTAGATCTTAGTGCCCATCCATCCATACCTACTCCCATTCTCACTTCCCTCTCCCCATATTTAACTGATCTCCATCTGCTTGCTGTGGCCCCCCCTTGCTAAGTTACTGTCTCTCCCTGGACTGTGGAACCAGACCCCAGCACAGGTCCCTTCCCTCCCCTGCCAGTCCAAGGGGTTTTGGAACATGTGTTTCTAGGAGGCAGACACCAGCTGGTTGGGGAGGTATTTGCATATTCAGCTAAAACCTCTCGAGCCAGACCAGGGTTGTCTGGAGAAGCCCATAGCAGGGCAGAGGGAGAGGGAAGGCTCTGGTCAGCTAGAGGTCAACCTGAACAGATTTCAGATTGAACAGACAGATGGTAAAAGGAGAAAAAAAGAGTCTAGGAGCAAATTCAGACTCTTGCATTAAAGAAGCAGCCTGAGATCAGTAAAAGTCTAGACAAGCTCCTCTTTCTGTGGAGAGGGCCTCAGGACCTTTCATGTAGTTGAATTTAGGGAAGATGATGGACAGGGAGGAATATGTTGTCTAGGGAAACTTCAATATTCATTTCAAATTCAAAATTCAAATTCAAATTCTGAGATTTTGCTTTTGAGGCTTAGGAAGACTTCTCCTCCCTCTCCAAATCTAGACATAGGAGTAATGCTTTCTCATCCCATTCAAAAAACAGGAGGCTCTCTTTTACCCTAATTAGCAGGAGTCAACCCTTTCTGGAAGTGACTAGAATAGGAACAGAACTTTCTGGAAGAAATATCTTCCTATCTTTTTTGACTTCTCTGTAACCTTTGGCATTGTCAATCACTCTCTTCTTAATATTCTCTTCTTTCTAGTGTTTTTATGACATCACTCTCTTCTGGGTCTTCTACCTATCTGGTCACTCCTTTTTAGCATCTTCATCCAGGTGGGTGGACAGAGGACTCTTCCTGGGTCCTTTTTACTTCTCCCTCCCTCTCTGCTGTTTCACTAGGTGATCTCATTAGCTCCCACAGATTTAATTATCATCTCTATGCTCATGGTTCTCAAATCTCAAATCTTCTTCAACCCCAACCTCTCTTGCTGACTTTCAGACTTGAATCTCTAGTTGCATATTGGACATCTCCAATTGGGTGTCCTATAAATATTTTAAACTTGATGAGTCCAAAACTGAATTCACTATCCCTTCCTCCCCCCCCCACCTAAACCTCTCTTCTTTTATAATTTCTTTATTACTTGTGAGGTTATTACCATCCTCTCAATTACCCAGGCTAGAAAACTAGGTATCTTTAACTCACTATCACTCCCATATCCAATCTATTGCCAAGGCTCATCAAATCTACCTTCATAAAATCTCTCAAATACCTTCCCTCTCCCACATTCTCTTCTCACATTACATTCCTGCTTCCAGTCTAGTTTAACTGTCTGTTCAGCTGTCAAAATGAACTTCCAAAGTGCAGGTCTGACTAGGCACCTCTTATTCAACTCTAATATCTCCCTTGCCTCTCCAGGATCAAATATAATATTGTTTGACTTCTAAAACCTCTCCACCCCAACTTTCTTCTACTTACACTTTCTGCCCCTCCCTCCTTTCTCATCTGTGCAGTGACACCTGCCTTTTTGCTATTTCTTGAACAACTCTATCTCTGGACTCTGCCCATATCCTATGCCGAGAATGCTCTCTGTCCTCATCTCTACCTCTTGGCTCTCCTGATTTCCTTCAGTTTTCACTTGAAATCCAATCATTTCCTGAAGCCTAAAGGCTTACTCATACCCTTAATTCTAGCTTCTTTCTTTTTTTCAATAATTTCTAATATATCCTATATATAATTTGTGTGTACATTTTTTTGCTTATTGACTGTCCCATTCGATTGCAAGCTTTTTAAAGAACAATTTTGAATGAATAAGTCATTTTGACTATTATAAATATCCAAATTAAGTACAAAGGCCATATGAAAGAAGACACTATCTGCATCCAGAGAAAGAACTGATAAATGAAAGTGTATATAGGATGATTTTACATATATTTACACATTAGTGTCTAGTAGTAGCCACTCCAGGGTAAGAGGAAGAGAAAAAAGAAAAATAAATCTTCATAATAACTTTAATATATATTTAATTATATGTAATTGGAAAAAAAAAAGATTGTGAATTCCTTGAAGGCAGGATTGTTGTTTATCTTTCTTTGTATCCCAGTATTTTGCACAATGTCTAGCTCTAGTAGTTGCTTGTCAAATGTTTATTGACTATTTTATTATGTCAAATCAGTTCAACAGGAACTTGTGAGTACCATTTTTAAATATGATGAACATAGAAGTACAGAACAGAAGGGGTAGAAGACAGTTTCTGTTTTGATATCTAGGTGGAGAAGTTGGACTAGCACAGTGGTTATGATCGGGTTGGTGGAGGTAAGAAATAAGAATGAAATTCTTAAGACACAAAAAGAAACAGTTTCAAAGAGGAGAAAAATGGGTGTTGTAGAAAGTGGAGGAAAGAGGAATTCATCAACTAACTTAGATTTTTTTGAATATTTATTTCCCAATTACATGTGAAAACAATTTTTAACGTTGATTATTTTTTTTAAGTTTTTTTGCAAGACAAATGGGGTTAAGTGGTTTGCCCAAGGCCACATGGCTAGGTAATTATTAAGTGTCTGAGACTGCATTTGAACCCAGGTACTCCTGACTCCAAGGCCAGTGCTTTATCCACTACATCACCTAGCCACCCCTTTTAACATTGATTTTTTTTAAATCTTGAGTTCCAATTTTTTCTATCTCTCTTCCCTGCCCCTTTGCTACGATGGTAAATAATTTGATAGCAACTTAGATTTTTTTTAATAATACATATCCTTGAATACCAAATATACCTAATGTGATTGCTAAGGTGATTGCTAATGTGATCTTTGTAAATCATGGAAAATAAAGGAGTAAAGAGACATTATAGGACTTAGGCAGGGCAAATTTTCATAAAAAGGAACAAGTACAAAATCTACAAACCATCGGTTAGTGAACTTGACTTCTGTGCTTGGGAGAATTCTAGGAAGAATCAATAAAAAGATGAGAAGTGAATTTGAGGTGGGGGGAAATAGTGGCTACTAAGAGTAAGTGTGTCTTCAAGAGTGGGGTCATGCCAGATGAAATTTATTTTTTATGACATGCTTATTAATCTGGTGGACCAGGGGAAAGATGTAGACACAGTTTACCTATGTTTTAGTAAATGATTTTATTAAAATATTTCACACAATGCTTGTGGCAGTAGATGTAATCTAGATAGTAATACAATCTTTTTTTTTCTTTTTGGAGGCAATTCAGGTTAAGTGACTTGCCCAAGGTCTGAGTGTCTGAGGTCAGATTTGAACTCAAATTCTCCCATCTCCAGGCCTTGTGCTCTATCAACTATATCACCACAATGCCCCTTGATAATAAAATCATAAATTGGAACTAGTAGAATGTCAAGTCTCAAGAGAGTCTTCAAAAGTTCAATATCAAATTGCCAGAAGATCTCCATTATAGTTTCCCAGGGATCTGTGCCTGACCCTGTCATATTTAACATTATTATCAATAACTTAAATAAAGATATAAATGCTTGCTCATCCTATTTGCAACTGATGCAAAGTTGGGAAGAATGGTTAACATCCTTTATGGACAAAATTCTTAAAAAGCCTTAGTAAAGTAGAGCACTGGACTGAATGTAATAAGATGAAATTCAGTATGAATACATTTAAAGTGTTCAGGTTCTAAAACATCCATTTCATCAGAATGGGGAACTATGTTTAGAAAATAGTTTGACTGAAAAAGTTCTATGGTTTTGGTGGGTCCAAAAACTCAATATGAACTAGCAGTGTGAGCTAATATGACCTTGGGCTACATTGAGAGGAAGGGCTTATATAGATAAGATGATCATTACTCTAAACTGGTCAGATCACATTGAAATATTGTATTCAGGTTTCTATTTATTTATTTATGGCAATGGGGTTAAGTGACTTGCCCAAGGTCACACAGCTAGGCAATTATTAAGTGTTTGAGGCTGGATTTGAACTCAGGTCCCCTTGACTCTAGGGCCATCGATCTATCCACTGCACCACCTAGTTGCCCCTATGGTATTTAGTTTTGAGGACACTGAGAGCTTCCAGGGAAAGACAACCAGGATGGTAAATGACCTTGAATTTTTAATTACCTAAAGCTCAGTTGAAGGATATAGAATAAGAAAGAGAAAACTGGGCAGGGGGAAGAAAGGTTGGAAGAGTAGAATGCCAAGGACCATCATGTGAAAGAGGAATTGGGTCTATTCTGTTTGACCCTAGAGGACAAATCCAAGGTCAGTAAGTAGAAGTTGAAAGCGATAAATTTAGTCTTGATATTAAGAACGTTTTCTTAATGATTATTGGTCAGTTGTGTTCAATTGTGTTTGACCTTTGTGACCTCATTTGGGATTTTCTTAGCAGAGATTGGAGTGGTTGCAGTATCCTTCTCCAGCTCATTTTACAGATGAGGAAATTGAGGCAAGCAGGGTCACATAGTAAGTGTCTGAAGGTGGATTTGAACTCAGAAAAATAAGTCTGATTCCAGGTCCATTGTTCCATCCCCTGAACCCCATTAGCTTCCCCTTCTTAATGATTAGAGCTATGACAAAGCAAAAAAAAAAATGTCTTAAGAGGTGTTCTTGGAATTCATCAAGAAAATGATTGTTAATTTTGTTATAGTGAAGCTTCTTTCAGGAATGGGTTGGATTAGATAGCTACTGAGTTCCTTTCAAAGTTTCTTCCACCCCTGAAATTCTGTGAACCTATGACTCTAGATTTTAGAGGGGTATTTGAAATCATCTAGTTCAATGGTCTCCAAACTTTTGGGATTATACCCTTCTGTCAATGATTTTGAACAGAGTTCCAATATATTTTCTTATTTATTATGCATGTACCAATAATTATAACTATATAGAAAAATTTAAGGGTTAAAGGTAAAGTATTGTTTGAAAATATCACTTATGGTAAAAAAAACCCTTTGTTCTCACTAAAAAAATTTTAAGTGAAATTTTAGCAATAGCAATGTGGTCCCATGGAACATTCTATTATATAATAATTTGAAGGTATTATTCTAAGCTCAGTTTATTTCAATTATTTCAATTCAATATTTTAATTTAATATTTTAAGGATGCAGTAGTTAGAAAAGATTCTTCACAAAGATACATAGTAATTCTTAATGGAAGAAGTACATTGTTAGCAGTTATTACTAAATCACAATATTTATTTTCAGTTTCCCTCACTATCATGCAAGGATTTTTGTTGAAATTAAACTAGTAAATTTTCATTTTCTCTGATGCTATAGATTCTCTTCTCTAATAATCAGAAAGTGTTCCATTTCAATATCTTTAATAAATGGTCTCAAAACACACTGAAATTCATTTGAAGATTTTTTTTTGAACAGGTTAAAAGATTCTGGGTCCAAATTTTTAAAATATGTAGATGTCATTGTTTTTCTAGGTGACTTTTATAGGTGCTAATGAAAATTCATTCATAAACCATCAGGCAAATCTTATTAAAAAAAATACTTCAAGCTACAAAGAATGGGGAGGAAACATGGCCAACAGTATCTGATGCTACAGAAAAGTTGAGAAGGATGAGAATTGAGAAAAGACCATCAAATTAGTCTTTTTAGAAATCAATGGTAACTTTGAAGTTGAGTGAGAAGACACAAATAATGAGACCTGATAACCTGAAACTGGAAGGTTGGTGGTGCCCTTCCTGTAAATAGGAAATTTTGGAAAAGGAATTAGTTTGGATGATATAATGAGATCTATAATGCAAACTGAAACCTATCCATGTCTCCTCATCCTGTACTACTGACTCCCACTAAAAATGAAAAAAAGATGGGAGGAGTGGTTTTTTCCACAGACCACTGCTCTGGAGCACAGAACCTACCTGCTGGAGAGGTGCCTCTGATAGCCACAAGGGGGTTTAGGGGACAAGATGTGATGATGCTGGAGGCAGAGAGAGGTTAGGAGATTGTTTGCCTGTGCAAATGCTAGCAGTGAATGTCTGTGTGAAGGTTTGGTTATAACAGCACACATAGCCATGGAAGGCCAAAAGTAGAAATGGAGTGGAGGCATTTTGAGTTATAAAATAGAAAACAATAGTATAGTTATGTTGTCCCATGACTGAATTTTGAAGAAAGGGTGGGATGTGATCTATCTCCTTATCCTCCCACTGGATGATTATAAACCCATCATGATCAGGACATGGTCCTAATTTTGCAGACCACCCATTTATTAGATAGGGAGAGTGGGGAAAGAGAAATGAAATTGAGTTGATCATGGTAACACGAGTAATTCATTTAGCAAACCTGTATTGAGTGCCTATAATTTGCAAATGGCAGATGTCAAGCTATAACTAACAATTTCAGCATCTAAGACAAATGCCATTAAAACATCTTCTAGTCAAACAGTACAAAATGTATCCTAAAATAAAATTTTAAGACAAATTAAGTTGATTAAGGTTTTATGGAGGAAAGACCCCAGTCATTGTCCCCTTGAGGGAAGACAAAAATAGATGTCCTGTTTTATGGGCAAAGAAGTCTGGGAGGAACTCACCAGGGGTTTAGCTGCTGAGGTGAGTAGGGTCATAATTACTAATTGGGGTCATGATGGTATTGTTTCTAAGCTGCTGAAAGAGCATAAGAGTTATTGATGCCCTGGGTCAAATCCTCAGTTGCCCTGCCCTAGTTGAGACTCTGGCTAGTTACTGAGATATAATCTATTCATTCAAAGATATAATCTATCCATTTAAGGAATTTACAATCAAACTGGAGAGATGAAATTTATACAAATAAAGAAAAGGCAAAATAGAGCAATTACAAATTCGAAGAGATTTCAGAGGAAGACATTTCTACTATAACTTTTGAACTGGATCTTGAAATATGAGAAGAATTTCAACAACCTACGCAGGGAAAAGGGTAACATGAACAGAGGTTCAGTTTATACTAGCACTAGCACAAGCAACCCAACAGCTACATATGTAATGCAATGAGAATGGTTATGAACAATGAAATCTTGATGAATGCAAAAAAAAATGCCAGCACGGTAAAAGAGACTATCAACGTGATCTCTCTTGCCAATGAGATCTGTCCATTTTATTCTAGGTACAAAGGGCAAGAGGCTTGGGTCTGCACTAGGAAAGGTGAGTCTTATCCAAAAGCAGATTTTGCCACTTATAGTAGGACCAATTTAGTCCTTCATGTTTGCACATACCTGATCCTGTTTCCAAAGGTTTTATGATCACTAATGAGCCAGAGGATCTTGTAGGCTTTATTGTCATTCTGCCAACCTTGGGATGGACCCAGATACAAAAAAAAACCAAATAAAATCTGAGGCCATGATAGCTCCTATCATACCTGGAACCATATAGGAGTCACATCATATAGAAATCTCAGAGGTAGAAGGAACTTTAGAGGAGTCAAATCTATTCAGTTTACAGATGGAAGTTAAGACTAAGAGGAGTTAAGTGATTTACCCAATAGTAAGTTGACCAGGACAAAATCCTGATCAAGTGTTCTCCTATGACACCAGACCATAAGATGTAGGTGGAGTATGAGAAGTGGTTTAGCTGTGCAGCTTCCTGCAGCTTGAAGAATAAGTCCTCCTTCCCAGTCCCCAGGTTACCTCGCCATGACTCAGTGCAGTTCTCTGTGACTCTCCCAATTTCCCTCTATCTCTGGCTATTTCCTTGGATTTGATTGCTTTCATTTTCTGGGGTCATGGAATGGGACTCTATCAGAAAACCTCTGCTCTAGACCAGTCATTCAGGATTCCTAAAGGGAATTCATCACTAGAGGTCACTCTTTATCTGTTTTGTTTGTCTGGAGGGCAACACCAAAGAGATGCTCTAGCTGCCATAACAGATCTTATTCCTTAACACCTGAAAACCTCTAGACTGACCTGAGGGTGGGGGTGGGGACCTATCATTCTGAATATCTGGAGGTGCAAAGTCCCGCTGTCTTTGTTCTCTTTTTCATCCCAGCTCAAATCTTCCCTCTAAAACACTGGAGTTCAGAAGGACCTCAGAGATTACCTAGTCTGATTTTCCATCCCGTACAGGATTCTTTCTATAGAACAGGAGACAGGGGAGTTTTCAGTGGGGGGTTTTTTTTTGAAGGCTTCCAGCAAGGAAGTACTTTCTCTATTCAAATTAGAGTTGACCTTGTGAGTTCAAGAGGTCTAGAGATCCTAGGTACTTCAGGATGTTCAAGTCTCTATTTCCTGTCAGAATATAGGAATAGTTAGTTTACTGTTTTATTTTGTCTTACTTTAAACATGGGTCTTTGGTGTTAAATATTTATTTTGTATGTAGGAAATAAATAGCTGTCCTATACCTAGTTCATATTACACATTAACTACCTTTCTATTAGTTATTTGGGGAAACTCCAGTCATGATTCAAACCTAAGCTATAAGTAATTTTTCCCTAGCAGCATCAGAGTAGGATTTAATGACCCAAAGAATGTGAGAAAAGGAGTCTGACCTTTCAGCATGTGTGGGTCAGAGCATAGGGGCTCTTTAATGGAATAGGAGAACAAGCAAATGTCTCTACCCCTTTGACCCAGAAGCAATTCTAAATTATTGGACTTACACTGTGGGTCTAAATGTACCTCTCTTTCAATTTAAATAAAAATAATTATTATTAAATAATAAATTTCAGATCTGGAAGAGATGAAAGACCATAATATTGGGCTGGACATGGGGGTAAGAGTGAATTCGGGGTAGAATAACCACTCCAAAACAAGCTGGTTTCTAAGTAGAACTTCCAAGATTTCTGTTGCTTCTTCCTGAAAGAGCACAGAAAGCATGAATTCATTCATAAACCATCAGGCAAATTTGAAAAACCTTCAAACTTGATGGAACCTAAAATGGAAATTGGGATGGGAAGTTGAAATCTGTCAAAATACAAACTGTCCTGTTATCAGGACAGTTTATCAGGAGTCCCCATCAATTAGTCAAAAGAATAGGAACTTAGTCAAATTAAGGAAGAGAATTACAAATTCTTAGAGATGGAATAAATGACTTCAAGGTTTCTCTTTGAAGAATTTTAATGATGGCAAGTCCACTACATCAGTTCTTTCCCCTGTGGACAGTTCTAATTATTGCCCAGAGTCACAGGAAGTATCTGAGGCTGGATTTGAACTTGTCTTCCTGAATCCAGGCCCAGAGCCTCTGCTCTGGAGGAGCTCAGATCTGAATGGAGAAGACAACATGAAAAAAGAAATAGTATACAAACATGCTATGTGCAGTATAAATTGGAGGAAACAAAAGAGAGAGAGGGAATTAGATTTTAGGGGGTCAGGAAAGAGTTCTTGTAGGAGGAAGCCAGTGAAGCCAGATGATGGAGAAGCTGATGCAGAACATGAGGTCGATTCAAGACAGCACATAAAAGCAAAAATTGGAGTTCCCTATGGACGTGATATTCCTTGAGCAAAAATTTACAATTGTGAATATGTGAAGATGAAACAAGGAGGATGTGAAGGACAGCAGTATGACCACAGGGTTTGCATTTCCCTCAATGTCTTTTTCTTTGTCTCTGGGTGGGTTCCTTCTGTGTTGTTCCCTCCAGGATTCTTGTGTGTAGGGCTGTCCTGATAAGCTGCCTGAGGGTTGAGGCACGGAAAACAACAAAAAGACCTGGCCATTATGGATCCCTTTCCCAAGGTCAACAGCACCCTCTCTTTCACAGTATCCTCTGAGCCAAACCATCTTTCTTTCAGGAGGCTTTTCCTGATCTTGTCAGTTATTCATTCTCTGTCTTTGTCTGTCTCTGTCTCTCTCTCTTTCTACCTTTTCCTCCTCTCTCCTTCTCCTCTCCTCTCCTCTTCTCAATTTCCCTGTCTCTGTCTCTGTCTCTGTCTCTCTGTCTCTGTCTCTTTTCTTCCTCTCCCTCTCCTGTCTTCTTAATTTCTCTGTCTCTTCCTTCCCTTCCTCCCCTCCCCCTTCCCCTTTCTCTTCTCTCCCCCTTTTCTCCCTCCCTCTCTCCCCTCCCCACACACACTTTGTACATACTTTGAATTCCCTTACTTGTTGAATTAGCCCTGAGGGGTCTCAGGTTGCAGAATGAAAATTCTCAGACTATAATAGTCCTAATTAATACCTTTACAGAAAATCATCAAAGGAGATAGGAATGGAGCATGCATGAGGCAAAACAGGATCTAGTCACAATTGCAATTAAACAAAAAAAAAAGGTTCCTTTTACCTCAATCTGTCCCCTTCAAAAAATTTCAACCTAATTCTTGATTACCAGAATCCTACAAGATTTAAGGATCTCATCAGGTCAAAAGAGCACTATTGCCTAGTACACCTCCCTTTGATTGTTATTCCCCAAAGCTTGATGCTCCCAACCACTAGAGTGGTTGTCAAAAGATTTATGGGTTGATTGAGTGGGTAAGGCTGAGGAAAATGGGGTTGCCATACAACTGCATATCCCTAGATTTCTCCCCTGTCCTATTTTATGATATTATTTATCTGGACTTCTTCCCTTTTCACTTTGCTTTTCTTCTGTTGTTGCTACTGTTGATTAGTTGTTTCAGTTTAGTTCTACTTTTCATGACCCCATTTCTCAGGCAAAGATATTGGAGTGTTTTGCCATTTCCTTCTCCAGATCATTTTACATATGAGGAGCTGATGCAAACAGGGTTAAGTGACTTAGCCAGGGTCACACAACTAGTAAGTGTTTGAGGTCAGATTTGAATTCAGGAAGATGAGTCTTCCTGACTCCATGCCTAGCATTTATATCTACCACCTAGCTGTCCCTCCTGTTGAATGCAATGGAACTATTATTTTTCAAATTCTGGACAAAGCTTATATTAATGTCACCTAAGATGACATTAATTTTTTTTTACTTCCAGGTCATGATGTTGGTGAAATAAAGATGTGAATTCATTATTCCATCAGCTAGACTCAAGGGACCCTTGACTCATTGTTTCCTTGGTATATGAAAAGAACTAGAACAGGTTCTGGGTCTGGAATGTTGATACTTAGAACAGATCTTTCCCCCCAGTAGTGTCTCTCTCCTCAAACCTATCCCCTTTCCTCCACTTGATTAGTATTTGTTCCAAAGTCAGGCAACAAGAATAATAGTTAATAATGCTTTTCACAGTAACTGTAGGTGCTAATTGTCCCACTACAAATGAGATTGGAGGAGTCATGGATACATAAAGAGTTATAAAAATCATTGATATAATGTAGGAAGGTACTTTAAATGTCACCTAATTCAAACCCCTTATTTTACAAATGAGGAAACTCAGACCCAGAGTGGGTAAATGATTTAATAAAAGTTACAAAAGTATATGATAAAGGCTTGAGAAAGGTAGGATTTGAACTCAGATCCCTTCACTCTAAAGTGAAGACTCTTTTCGCTGTACCTCTTTGAAGAGTAATTCTAAAAGGATGAAGTTTACAGAATAAGGTCCAGCCTCAATACCCCACAGGTCTTCATGAGCCTTGGTAGATATCCAAAGATCTGCTGTTGAGTCCTGGCTTTCTCATTTCCTCATTGCATGACCTCATATTAATCAGTCAACCTCTTTTGTAACTTGAGCTTCTTTGTATTTAAAATGGGGATAGTAATACCTGCCCATATCTCACAGTGTTATAATGCAGTACAAAAGAGAATGCATGTGAAAGTTTACAAATTGAGCCACTATATAAATATAAAGTTATTAGTGCTGTGTATATAATGCTCTAACTTGGCTACAGTCAGCAAGGGATGAAGTTTTGAAAGGCAGTGTTCTTTGATTTTGGTGACCCTTTAATCATAGTGATCCAATGAGGATTATAAATCAAGTCACCTTCAGGTATATGAGATGAGGATTCAAGTCCTGGTATACCTCTGCTTTTCCCTTTTGCTTCCTAAAAGGACTTGAAGGCATAGTGGAGACACCACCGCTGGACCTGGAGTTGGGAAGACTCATACTTGTGAATTCAAATCCAGCCTCAGACACTTATTAGCTGTGGGACCCTGGGCAATTCATTTAACTCTATTTGCCTCAGTTTCCTCATCTGTAAAATGATCTAGGCTAGGAAATGGTAAACCACTTCAGTATTTTTGTGCAAAAGAATTGCTCATCAGTAAACAGCAAGAATACTGGTGTATGATAATGATACTCTTATGTCTGGAGCCAAGTGATCCCTTGGCCTTAGAACCAGGCAGCTCCTGTTGGATAGAGCATTGGACCTAAGAGTTAGGAAGACCTGAATTCAAATCCAGCCTTAGATACTCAGTACAAGTGATGCTGCGCTTGTCATCCACCTCTATCTGCTTGTGTCCTCAATTATAAAAAAGAAATAATAACAGCTCTCTCCTATGATAAAGTACTTAACACAGAGTAACACAAAGGCACAACTTTTGACAGTTTCCTTGCTCCAGACCCTTACTCACCAGTGACTGGTTCCTTGTCTCCTCACCATGCTGAGGTTCGGAGCTGGTGGGGAGGAGGGATGCAAAGCTGGGTGGGAGTGAGGGCGACAGAAACCCTGTGTGATAGATTGAAGACGACGAGACCATTCCCCGGCTGATGGCTGACACGCAGCAGCTGTGACAGGCGGCAATGTTTGTGCTCTGAACCTGCAATCTCAGCTAATGGGAAAGATTGAGGGGTCGGGAATAAGATGTGTCATGTTTCTTCAGTACTAGAGGATGGAGATGCTGCTGGTGGGGAAGAAAGATAGCCAGAGTTCCCCCGGCTTCTCAGGGGAGGTGCAGAAACCTGTATCCCTTTCCAGTCCCTTGAGACCTCAGAGGGAGAATTTCCCTTTAGCCAACAGGAAGTTGTGTTTGCTTAGCTAAGGGTTCAAATATTCCCTCTCTGCTTTGCATCTCTCTTTCTCTCTTGGATGGCTTTAGGGGTAAAGACCCTGAAGACAAATTTTCTTCCCGGAAATATTTGGTGAGAAGGCATAAGATCTGGTAAAATTTCCTCTTTGGCAGTCAGTGGTACAATGGGGGGAAAATTCCCCACTAAACCTGAACTAGATTGGGGGTTTCAGCCCCAACCTTGCTATTTCCAGTCATGTAAATACATTCCTTCACCTCTTCTGTTATCAGTTTCTTTATTTGTAAAAAGGGAATAATAAAATACAGGCCACTACCCTCTCACAGTCACCCTGATGAGCTTGAAAAAATGACACCAGAGTTGACACTGAGCTTTATAGACCTGCCTGACTGGGAAAGTCCTCTCTGTACAAACTCACAGAAGCTCAAATCCAATGACTGTCCCTGAAGGGGAACTTTTGGAGGTTCACCTTTAGGTCCTTTGTCTCAGATTAGTCAATATACAGTTTGTTTTGTGGTGCCCTTTTGTTTTGGGGCAGTGGGGGGGACTAGCCATTGAGAGAAAGCAGTGATTGATTCAGCTGATGCTAGGAGGTGGGAAAAAAGACCTGTGACTTTTATACATATAATCATTTTATAAAGAGTCCAGTCTAATACCAGTAGCAAGACAAATAGGAAGGATTGTTCTTCTCCCATCCCATATACCCACTTGAAGGTTGCAGTTGCCCATTTGTGGCTTCTTTCTCCTGCCAAAGCAGCCCTTTATGATCACTTTAATATGATTTCATCTGGCAATAACTGGAGTGGGAAAGGTGACAAAGAATGTTGACTCCTGGGTTCTGAGCCTTCCTAGGGCAATCTAAACTCTACTTCTCTGACACAGACCACCATAATTTTCAAATGGTTCCACCGAGATGACTACACTACACTCAATTTCTGAATTAGTTTGTAGCATGTGGACCTAGAAGAGTCAAGATCTCTTCCCATGGGTCCCTACTTCCAAGTAGGCCAGTGAAGTCCTGAGAATGTACCAGGAGGAACCAATAAAGAAAACCAGAGAAAAAGCTGTAAGCTCCTCTATGCAGCCCAGAAAGACTGCCAGAAGCCTGCAGAGGTTCTGAGTGGAGACAAACCAGGGTAAGCAGAGGGCAAAATGTGTAAGTATCCTGGATCAGGATACAATCCTAGACCATTATTCAGGCATCCTGCACTCAAGTCATAGCAAGAGCTGGTCTAGATTAGTCTCCAGGCAGCCCATGCCTAAGCTGTAAGAAGAGAAAAGGCTAGGACAGCACTTGGGAAGTAGAGGACACATAGCCTTGCAGAAGGTCTGCTCCCAGAGTAATTAATTACATCTAGTTATGACATGCTGGGTTTAAAACAAGTGAAAAAGCCAACTCCTGGTTCATGATTATGCAAGGAAAAAAAGACAGAGAAGGGATCTGGGTATAATCCTGAGACACTAGAAGATTGAGCCCAAACCCAGGAATTTTAGAAGAAGGTGAGGTCTAGTCTTAGCATTAGAATTAGGTAAGACCCCTCCACAACATCCAAGTGTACAGAAGAGTACAGAATTTGATCCACATTCCCAGAGCTCAATTCAGAGTTCAGAGTTCAGAGATAGGAGTCAATAGAAGAAAATACCAACTATAAAGAAATACTATAGATTGAGAGAAGCCTGAGGTTTAAAATCCAAAAGAACAAAATAACTCCATAGAATTTTCAAATGTCGCAGAGAAATTGATTGTGCAGTATAAAAATACCTAGAAGTGAAGCAAGAGTTACAAAATGGAATGCTAAATAAGAAAAGTTAGGGAGGAAAGATTAGGAAATTATCTTAATTAAATAATTAATTAGATAATTAATAATTTAGAACAGAAGTTAATAAACTTTACCAGAGAATTAGAATTCCTGGAAGTTCATATGAGCCAAACAGAAAGCACTGACTTCATTAGACAACAAATATTAAAACAAAAATCAAAAGATAGAAAAAATAATATAAAATATATTCTACCACCTGACCGGACAATTGAACTGGAAGACAAATTGAGGGGAGTCAAGTTAAAATTTTTGAGAGTATCTGAAAATCATATTTAAAATATAGCCTGATTAAAATATTCCAAGAAATTAAAACAGAATCTACTAGTCACCTCCTGAAACACAGGAACATCACTGTCAAAATCCAGAGTTTCTAGGTCAAAATAAGACTACAAGCAGATAGGAAGATTTGATTACAAAGGGATCACCATCAATATAAAACAAGACATGGCAGCTATCACTTGTAAAGAAAAGAAAACTAGCACTGTTATGTTCCAAAAGGCAAAAAACAAAAAGCCTACAATCAAGAAAAACCTACCATGAAAAACTAAGCATAATATGAGGGGAAAATGAAACTTTATAGAAATCTTTCAAGTACTCCCATTGAAAATACTGAGCTGAGTAGAAACTCTGAAATGTAAAAACAAGAATCAAGAGAAAATTAGAAAGGCACATATAGATTTAGTCATTTGGAAGTGGTTATAAAAGATTATAAAAGTAATTTTTTTTTCAGTGTTGATCCCTTCTGGTTCTCAGCTGCTGAAACTGGTGATACTTACCACCTTTTTTTGTTTTTGAAAGATTTTATTTGAGTTTTACGATTTTTCCCCAAATCTTGCTTCCCTCTCCCCACTCCACACATAAGGCAGTCTGTTAGTCTTTACGTTGTTTCCATGGTATACATTGATCTAAGTTGAATATGATGAGAGAGAAATCATATCCTTAAGGAAAAAAAATAAAGTTTAAGAGATAGCAAAATTATATAATAAGATGCTTTTTAAAAAAAAAATTAAAGCTAATAGTCTTTGGCCTTTGTTCAAACTCCACAGTTCTTTCACTGAATACAGATGGTATTCTCCATCTCAGATATCCCAAAATTGTGCCTGATTGTTGCACTGATGGAATGAGCAAGTCCATTAAGGTTGATCATCACCCCTATGTTGCTGTTAGGGTGTACAATGTTTTTCTGGTTCTGCTCATCTTGCTTAGCCTCAGTACATGCAAGTCCTTCCAGGATTCCCTGAATTCCCATCCTTCCTGGTTTCTAATAGAACAATAGTGTTCCATGACATACAATTACCACAATTTGTTAAGCCATTCTCTAATTGAGAATAGAAACAAGTTTCCTTTTAGAACCAAAATGTCTTCAAAGGTCATAAAAGGAGTTAAATAAGATAAAAAAAGGGAATGAGATTAGTATTGTTCTGTTTTCATTGTCTTAAAAGAGGGAAGGAAGAGATAACATGCCAGAAGGGGAAAAGAATGAGAAAGAACTTTGAATTTCACATAATAGGAGTGTACAAGATTAAGATATATAAATGTGGAGGGAGGGGTGGTGGAGATGGTTATCAAAGGAACTTCACTTTCATCTGAACCAAACAAGAAAGATGAACACATTCATACACAAAGAATTTCAACTAGAAAATAGGTAGTGATAGGAAGATAGAGTGGGACATAAACTTGGAGCAGTGAAAGATCAGTCATGAGAAAAAAATCCACTGTTCCAGGGTAGAAGGAAAAAAAGAGTAAAAGTCTTTGATCAAGGATCAGGTGAGGGAGAAAAGAAAAAGGGCAGCTGAATATAAATAGATCATAAATTACTACTAATAAACATATTTCCCTTGCCTTTACCACTTTCTTTGTAAAGATAGAGACAAAAATACAAGAGATTAGGATGGAAGGAAATATAATTATCATAGCTAAGCATGACTGAGAAGAACTCACCTATAAAATGGAAAAGTATATCAGAATAGAAAACAAAATACAATCATATACTGCTTAAAAGAAACATAAAGACACATAGATTTAAAGAAGGTAGTGGAGGAATATCCATTATACTTGAGGTAAACTCAAAAAAGCTGAGGTATAGATTGATCATTATCTCAAATGATGACAATAAAAAATAGAATTGATTAAAAGAGATAAACAGGGATTTTACAGTATATTCATAGATATCCTAGATGCTCAAGTACTCAGTATCAGTCCTTATTATATATTCACAGAATAGAATAGTATTTAAATAATTAAAAGTTAATACTAACATGGGGAAAACAGACAGTAAAAACCAATAATGGGGGTCTTCAATATATTCCTCTTAGACATAGAAATTTACTGAAATGACAAACAAAAAAGAAGTTATGAACTGAGTGAAATTTTAGAAAAGTTAGATTTAGATGATTACTGATGATTATTGAATGAGAATAGAAAAGGTTGTGTGTATATATAACTCAGCTCTGCATGGCACCCTTACTAAAAGGAGAAACTATTAATTATATTCTTTAATGACCTCAATGCAATAAAATGATATTCAATAAAGAACCTTTAAAGAAAGAATTAAAAAATAATTAAAGACTAAATTGAATCCTTAAAGATTGACAAGTCAAAGAAGCCACCATCAAAACTATTGATAACCTCATTAAAGAAAATGACAATGAGAGAACATCTAAAATTTGGGGGATTCATCCATAGTAGTTCTTAGATGGAAATTTTTATCTCAATGTTTCCATCAATAAAAATACAAAAGAATAGATAATTGAATTGAACATGCAATGAAAAAAATACAAAAACCCACAACATTTTATACCCACACTAAATATCAAATTAGAAATTCCAGAAATCAAAAAAAGAAGTTGTAAACTTGAATGTAAAACCCCCCCTTGAATTGAGAAATAAAATTAAGAACTGCTAAAAAAGTATGACTGTTAAAAATAAAAAGAATTTCCAACTCTTCAGGATAAAATAAAGCACTCTCAGATAATATTTCACCCAAATATGTGAAAAATAGATAACAGATAAAACTGATATATAGTTAAAATATAAAATATTCAAAATAACAGTAATGAATTATTTAAATAACCTAATCTCAGAAAAAGAAAATTAATCAATTATAGATGAACCTTCAAAGGAAAAAACAAATTATAAGAACATGAATTACCATATGAATTCTATCAAAAATTCAAAGATTAATTTATTCTAAAATAACATAAGCTATCACAAAAATAGGAAAAGAAAGGATCCTACCAAAATCCTTATTTAAAAAAATCAAACAGCATTATAATAAGAAAAAAAGGTTTATAAACCATGAATAAAATATTTTAATATTCTCAGGGAAAAAATCAAACCAAGTAAATCTCGCATAAACCAAATGAAATTTTACTTGTTTAAACTATCAGAAAACAGATTACTATGATCACTTTGTCAGTTCTACAAGGCACAACTTTACATTTTTGTAGGATTTAAGTGGAACTGGTTTAATTAAAAGTGGGAAAAAATTAAGAATTCCATTAACATTTTGTATTTTATTGTTTACATTTTCAAACTGTGATATCTATTTTTTACATTGTAAAATGCTTTGCTTTGTAAGTGTTCTTGTGATTTCATAAGATTGTTTTTGTCATATTAATTCTAATTGTGAAGGTTACTTCAAGAAGAAATCAGTTTTGTTCTTACTTCTATGATATAGACATGATTTTGATATTTAAAACAAAGAACTAAAAAGAAAGAAAACTATAGATCAACATCTCAAATTAATATAGGTGAAAAGAAATTAAATAAAATATTAGCAAGAGGTCTACAATGACATTAAAAAGATTATACTATAACTAAGCTGAAATGTAGGATTAGTTCAATATGAAGGAAAACTATAAACATAGCAGACTATATGAATAACAATCATAAACAAAGGTCACATGATTGTAACAATAAATGCTGAAAATGTGGCAAAATGTAACAACCAATTTATTCTATTTAATTTTGAAAATGTTCAGACTTTAATTGTCTAGAAAACTGGTTGTTTTGGTCTTATTGAAGTGGTTGCTAAACATAGCATATAATATTTACTAAAATTAATAGACATTATATGTAATGGAGAAAAGATGGAGACTTTTCCAGTAAGATCAGTGTTACAACAAGGATGTTCATTATCATCTCTGTTATTTGATGTAGTACTGGAAATGCTAACTATAGTAATGACAAGAAAAATAATTGAAGGAATCTAGACAAAGAGGAAACTCTTTTATAGATGATATGATTATCTAAAGCACATTACATATATATATACATATATATATATACAAATAAATACCTATATATATGTTACCAATTAAATTCAGCAGAATAAATAGGAAAATAAATTCTATTAAAACTAACTATGAATTATATAAAATGTTTGGGAATCTGCTTTTCAAGGCACATGCTGAAACAATATAGTTACATCTACAAAATCACCTGTAAAGAAATGAAGATGAATCTTAATAATTGGAGACCTATTAATTGTTCATGATTAGACCTTGCTAATATAATAGAATTGATAATACAATCTAAGTAACTTACTTTTTTTCATTCTATACCAATTAAAGTAGGAAAGAAGTATTTGGTAGTTAGAAAAAAATAAAACTCATCTGAAGGAACAATAGGTTAAGAATCTAAAGGAAAATAATGAAAGAAGGTGGAGAAAAAAGAGTCTTTCCATATTAGATCCTAAATTATTCTACAAAGTAGTAATCATCAAAACTTTTTGGTATTGCTTAAAAATGGAGAGATTGGTCCAGCTATTGGGATAAAAACTCTCTTTGATAAAAACTGCTAGGAAAATTGGTAGTATGGAAGAAACTTAGATTAGACCAACACCTTACACCCTTTATCAAAATAAGATCCAAATGGATACAGAATTTAGACATAAAAAACAATACTATAAGCAAATTAGAAGATCAAGGACTAGTTTACCTGTCAGATCTATGGAAAGGGGAGCAGTTTATGACTAAGGAAGGGATGGAGAACATCACCAAAAACAAACTAGATGATTTCAATTACATTAGATTAAAAAACTTTTGCACAGATAAAACCACAGTAACCAAGATCAAAAGAAATGTAGTAAACTGGGAAACAATCTTTACAACTAATGATTCTGACAAAAGACTCATTTCTAAAATATACAGAGAACTGAGTCATATTTAAAAAAAAAAACCATTCCCCAGTTGACAAATGGTCAAGGATATGTAAAGGCAATTTACAGATGAGGAGATCAAAGTAATCCATAGTCATATGAAAAATTACTCTAAATCATTAATTATTAGAGAAATGCAAATTAAAGCTTCTCTGAGGTACCACCTCACACCTCTCAGACTGGCCAATATGACCAGAAAAGATAATGATCATTGTTGGAAGGGTTGTGGGAAACCTGGGAAACTATTACACTGTTGGTGGAGCTGTGAACTCATCGAACCTTTCTGGAGAGAAATTTGGAATTACGCCCAAAGGGCAACAGAAATGTGCATACCCTTTGATCCACCAATACCACTACTGGGTCTATACCCTGAAGAGATGATGAAAAAGGGTAAAAACATCACTTTTACAAAAATATTCATAGCAGCCCTATTTGTGGTGGCAAACAATTGGAAATCAAGTAAATGCCCTTCAATTGGGGAATGGCTTAGCAAACTGTGGTATATGTATGTCATGGAACACTACTGTTCTATTAGAAACCAGGAGGGATGGGAATTCAGGGAAGCCTGGAGGGATTCACATGAACTGATGCTGAGTGAGATGAGCAGAACCAGAAAAACATTGTACACCCTAACAGCAACATGGGGGTGATGATCAACTTTGATGGACTTTCTCATTCCATCAGTACAACAATCAGGGACAATTTGGGGCTGTTTGCAATGGAGAATACCATCTGTATCCAGATAAAGAACCATGGAGTTCAAGGACTATTCCCTTTAATTTAGAAAAAAAAATCGATATCTTATTGTCTGATCTTATTATCTCTTAGACTTTTTGTTTCTTCCTTAAGGATATGATATCTCTCTCATCACACTCAGTTTGGATCAATGTACAACATAGAAACAAACAAAAAAAAAGAATCATCTTATCACCAAAGACCTTTAATTTAAAAAACCCCATTATCTTACTATGTAATTTTACTATCTCTTATAATTTATTCTTTTTCCTTAAGGATGTTATTTCTCTCATCACATTCAACTTAGATCCATGTATCCCATGGAGACAATGTTAACAGAGTGCCTTCTGTCTGGGGGGTGGGGGTGGAGGGAAGGAAGTAAAGGTAGGGAATAAATTGTAAAATTCAAAATAAATAAATTGAAAAAAAGAAAAAATGGAGAGATTGGTAAGTGGAACAGATTAATATGCAACATACATATGTAAATGGACATAATAGCAGAATACTCAGTAAATACTAATAATTAGTGAAGTACAAATTTAAAAGTTCTACTTCATAATAGTGGGAAAGATGACAAAAAAAGGAAAAAATCGCAATTATTGGAAGAATTTGGAAAACAGGTCACTAATATGCTGTTAGGTAGAGCTATGAATTGGTCTAGCCATTCTGTATAGTAATGTGAAACATTACCCCCAAATTCACTAAATTGTGCTTACTCTTTGACCTAGGAACACTACTACTAGTTCTAAACCACAATTAGGTAAAATAAAAGAATGCATGTATATGTGTGTGTTTGTATACACATGCACAGATTATATATATACATATATACATATAATTGTTATTGTTATTGCTGTTCAGTTATTTCAGTTGTGTTTGACTCATCATGATTTTATTTGGGGTTTTCTTGGCAAAGATACCGGAGTGGTTTGTTATTTCCTTCTCTAGTTCATTTTATAGATGAGAAAACTGAGTGCGTTTGTGTGTGTGTGTGTATTTGTGTAAATACTGTTATACATATTTACAAATAAGTGTATATGCATATATATGTGTATGGATGTATACATACATATATTTATATATGCTCTTTTTATAAAAATAGAGAACTGGAAATTAACAACTGAATTAAATTAAAATTATAGCATATGAATGAGTGAAATGGAATTATCACCAAGCCTTAAGAAATACCAAAAGGGATAGTTTCAGAGAAACCTGAGAAGACTTTAATGAAATAGTGTGGAGTGAAGCAAGCAGAATCAGGAGAACAATTTATGCCAGGGGACAACAAACTATAACCTGAAGGCCAAATCTGGCCTATTTTCTTTTTCATTCTTATTTTTGGGGTTGTACAAGAACAGGCAAAAAGCCAGATTTAGCCCACTTGCCATAGTTTGGTGACTCCTGATTTATACCAAAAAAATCACATGGTAAATAAAACCACCCTGAAAGACTTCAGAACTATGATCAATGCAATGGAATGATCAATGCAGTGACCAATTACAATTCCAAAGAACCAATGATAAAGCGTGCCATCTGCCTTCTGATAGAGATACGGGCTCACTGTGTAAAAGGAGACATTTTTCTAAATAGCTAATGTGGAAATTTGTTTAGCTTGAGTATGCATATTTGTTACAAGAATTTATTTTTTTTTCAGTTTAGGGGAAGGAGGATAATGATAGGGCCACTACAGAAATAAAAGAAAAGAAAATTAAAAGAAAGAGAAAAGAGTTATTAAAACATTTTTTAAATACAGAAGAGAACAGAAGGAAAGCTGTTGGAAAGGTCAGAGTGAAAGTTCCATGTTGAATATATTACATTCTTAAAAAGAAAAACAGGTTGTGTGTAAAGTAGGTTCACAGTATCATGTACAACTAACTGCCTTTTTCTTTTCTACTTTGTTTTGTTTTTTTGTTTTTTAGGGGGGTTTTGCAAGGTAAATGGGGTTAAGTGGCTTGCCCAAGGCCACACAGCTAGGTAATTATTAAGTGTCTGAGGTCGGATTTGAACCCAGGTACTCCTGACTCCGGGGCTGGTGCTCTATCCACTTCACCACCTAGCTGCCCCTTTCTTTTCTACTTTGTACACAGAAATCTTCATGTTATTTGGTGATTGTTAAATTCAGAATATAACAAATAAAATAAGAAAAAATAAGCTACTGCAATCAGAAATAGCTGTATTTGTTCCATACAATCAAAGACAGAAAGGCATGGTGGGAAAAAAAAAACATTAGTCTGAGTGATAGATACAATTCTTTTAGAATCAAGTTATAGATACGTATTCACTTGTAATATGATGTCTCTACTGTGTTCCTAGTGGATATGTAACCTCTGTACTATATTATGTGGACAACGTATCCTAGCTATGCTGAATGATGCATGGCAGGTGTGTTTTATTTATACTGCTTGTTTGGGAAGGTTGTGTTATTGTCTATACTGGCTGATATGTGACATGTGTCTTTTTCCCTCCACCTAGAACAACATTTTTCATACTAGGTCCACCTGCCTGCCTGAGAGAAGTCAATCCTCTCTGTTGTGGAACACTGCCTTGGGGCTGAGATTTCCTGATTAAGTGAATGAGTGAGTGGAAACTCATCTACTCCACTATATATAAGTTGGTCCCAGATAATTATACTGCCTTTACTGGTGTCAATCTCTCAACTTACATTGGATTGTGAGGTCAGGTTCCCAAAAGGGAACTATTTTTCGACTCATAGTTCTAGTTGTAACCCTGAGGATTTGTACTTTGTAGCAGTGTCATTCATAGTAAGATATTTGGTCCCTTAGCCAGGGTAAGCTGAATGAGCCACATTTGCCTTCCCTCTATGCAAATCCATTTCAACCATCTTAATAGTCCTAATCTTTTTTTAAAGGTATGTGCAAGGAGCTGCTGTACATTCAAAGACTATGTTAGCCTATTTAAATACAGTATACAATACAAATTTAAACTTCAACTAACTCAATAGAATCTACACCAGAGAGGAGTGAATTTTTCATATTACCACTATACTAACTACTCTCATCTTGATGGTTAATATAAATTCACTCTAGATAAATTTCAAAGTACTTTGTATTTTAAAGAATCTATGGGGGGGGGGGGAGCAGCACTCTGCTTCTGAGTAAGGAAGGAGACAAATATTTGTTACACACCTACTAAATATATGCCAGACACTTGACTAAGTACTTTATAAACATTATCTCATTTGATCCTCAACAACTCTGAGAGGTAGGAACTATAATTATCCCCACTTTGCATCTGAGGAAACTGAGGCAGATAGAAGTTAAGAGACATGTCCAGAGTCATATAGCTAGTAAACATCTTAGACTGATCTTCAAGACTGCAACCTTATCATTCTATCCTTTGAACCACCAAAGTAGATGGCTGGTGGAGAAAAAATCAACAAGGAAATTATGATGGAAACTTTCAGCAATGCCCTTCTAGTTACTCTTCTCCACCTAAACCAGAGAGTCAGATTTCAAGATGAAACATTTGTTAACAGCAAAGACTAGCCTATCAACACAAATCTGAGTTGAATAGCGGAACACAACCACTGATTGTTTCCTCAAAATGTTCATTTAAGTACCCTGGACTAGGAATTACATTCCCTACCCACAAGAAGTGACTCTGGATTCTAGAACAGCAAATTATTTTAAAGATTTTATTTATTTTGAGTTTTACAATTTTCCCCCTAATCTTACTTCCCTCCCCCCACCCCCCAGAGAAGGCAATTTGCCAGTCTTTACATTGTTTCCATGGTTTACATTGATCCAAATTGAATGTGATGAGAGAAAAATCATATCCTTAAGGAAGAAACATAAAATATAAGAGATAGCAACATCAGATAATAAGATATCAGGGTTTTTTCCCTAAATTAAAGGTAATAGTCCTTGGTCTTTGTTCAAACTCCACAGTTCTTTCTCTGGATACAGATGATATTCTCCATAGCACACAGCCCCAAATTGTCCCTGATTGTTGCACTGATGGAATGAGGGAGTCCATCAAGGTTGATCATCACCCCCACACCATGTTGCTGTTAGGGTGTACAGTATTTTTCTGGTTCTGCTCATCTCAGTCAGCATCAGTTCATGCAAATCCCTCCAGGCTTCCCTGAATTGCCATCCCTCCTAGTTTATAATAGAACAATAGTGTCCCATGACATACACATACCGTAGTAGCAAATTATTTTATAAATACAAGAGTATTTAGTCCAATTAATTGAGATCTAGAAAAGTAAACTGATTCAAAGTCACATAGTTTCTTTGTAGTAGAGTTAAGATTCAAAACCAAGACTCCTGACTCTCAGGTCAATATTCTTTCCATTTTACCATCTGACTATTTAATTAGTGGAAAACCATATGGCAAAGCATTCAGAAGCCTTTGGGGCTGCAACCAAACCTTACTAGGTTAATATTTATATGAATAAGATAGTTCTGGATCAAGTAGTTCTGGAAAAGTCAAGCTCTAATCCAGAGGAAAAGATAACAAGCTATTTATTTCCTTAGACAGGGTGAGTTGAAAGGGTCATATTTGGACATTGCTACAAACCAGAGGGGTAAGCAAGGACTAGGAAACTTTACATTGGACTGGAAAAAGTGGTTAATTTCAAAGAGAAAAAGGGATTTTTTCATATCATTGTGAGACCCCCATCAGTCCAGGGTTCACCCTATGTGATAGCAAGAGAGATGGGGTGGTGACTTTCTCAGGTACACTTGCACACACATTAGCATACATGACTGTGAATCTTGTTTCCTTCATTTGTTGACAGTTTCAAACCTCCCTTTGCATTTACATCCCTGTAGGAGCGGTGGCTGGGTGTTGCAGTGGATAAAGCACCGGCCCTGGAGTCCGGAGTACCTGGGTTCAAATCCGGTCTCAAATACTTAATAATTACCTAGCTGTGTGGCCTTGGGCAAAGCCACTTAACCCCATTTGCCTTGCAAAAACCTAAAAAAAAACAAACAGAAAAAACAAAAACAACTTACATTCCTGTAGGAGGAACACATTCCTTCTGTTGAGCTTTTGACTTTACAGGAACAAATTGATGTCTCATTTTCTAACTAAAGGTCTCTATGTGTATATGGGTGCATATGTGGACATTTTTCTAAGGTATGGATCTCTCTCTAGGTAAATAATCACAGAATTTTAGACCTGAAAGGATCCTTAGACTTCACTTAGTCCCACCATCCCTTTTTACAGGTGAGGAAACTGAGACAGAAAGAGGAACTATAAGATCAAAGAATCATAGATTTAGAGTTGGTAAGGAACATAAAGTCTGATGTTTTCTTAAAGCTGAACAAAATGAAACTCAGAAGGTTTTAGTGACTGTCTCAGGGCTATACAGCTCATAGATGTTTGAGGCAGGATTCAGATTCAAATTTTCCTGACTCCAAATTCAGTGTTCTATCCACTACCCCAAACCACCTCTCCAAGGTTACTTGACTAGAATGTGTCATCTGCTTCCTTTTCCAATGCCTTATAAAAAGTATGTCTCCTAGTACATGTGTGTGTATGTACATGTTTCCCTGGTCATAAACATGTCTTTTGGGGAGAAGTTAGTAGAGAAGAATAAAGTATTGGGAATCAAGAACACTAGAGTTCAAATTCAGCCTCAGACACTTCCTGGTTGTGTGATCCTGGGCAAGTCACTTAACCTATATCTGCCTCAGTTTCCTTAATTATAAAATGGGGATAAAGATAGCACCTAACTACCTTGCTGGGTTGTTGAAAGGATCAAATAAGATATTAATTGTAAATAAGATATTAATTATAAACTCTTACAATTACATAGCATCCAGCACTTAGTAGGTCTCATAAATGTTAATTCTCATCTTTTCTTTCTTGTAGCTATATTAGTGCATTCTGATAGACGGGGTCTCTCTCTCTGGGTTCAGATGTGTAGGTGTGAGTATGCCTCTGGGAATGGATATGGGTGTGTCCCTGGGAACCTGTGCTGCTCTTGCCTGCCTCTGCCTGGCTGGTTTGGCCTGGGCACTGAAAGTACATCGTCTTCCAAGTCAGCCATCAGAAACTAGAGCTGTTGCGTACTGCCAGTAATTACAGCAGATAAACTGCTCCAGTTGAGGGCTGTTGTCCCTGGTTGGCTGCCAGCCATGCGGCCCCAGGCTCCGCCGTGGGAGTCTATTCATTTTAATAAGAGGTACACCCTGTGTTATTAAGAAGAGTGTTTATTACTGTCGCCACGCGCTGACAGCAGCTTCCATCATCGTTAAATGGCAGATGGGGGGAGGACAGGGGGGCCTCCTGCTGCAGCTTGTCTAAGACTCAAGCCCAGCTGGTGAGGCTGAGGTGGGGGTGGGGGTAGAATCTCTTTAGTGAAGGCTACAGGGCTACCCCACTCCAGGTGGGTTCCAGAGATAGGAAATTGCTCTAGAGACAGAAGGAAGAATGAAGGCAGATTTCTACCTGGAATCCAGATGTTGCACAAGAAGAGAAAGGGATAATTTTGGACTGGGTTTTGGCTTCTATTAGGTAATTGGTTTCTTCTGGAATTAAGAACTATCAACTTTACCTGTTTTTTCTTTTTTTTAATTATTTTTTTCAATGAGAAAAAGTCTATTTTTTCTTCTCCCCCCGCAATCCCAATGAAAAAAACTAAAACCTAAACCCTTGTAACACATATACATAGTCAAGCAAAAAAAAAAAAATTGCTGTATTGGCTGTGTTCAAAAGAATATGTTTCATTTTGAACCCAGAATTCACCCCTCTGTTGGGAAGTGGGAGCATGCTTCCTCATTAGTTTTATGGAATTATGAATTAGTCATTTCATTAATCATTGGTCTTATGTCCATGAAAGTTGTTCATTTTTACAATGTTTTTATTGAATAAATTGTGCTCTTGTTTTTGCTCACTTCACTTTGCATCAGTTTATACAAATCTTCTCACTTTTATCTGAAACCACCACCTTTATTTTTTTTTTTTGCAATGGAATAGTATTCTCCCTATTCTTTTTTAAAGTAGAGATCCATGGAGCCAGACTTGCCAATTCTGTTCTTAATCTTTAGGAAATTTCCTTTATTCTTCCTTTTACATGATCTATGTCTGGAAATCCAGAAAGAAGAAATGCTTCTTCAGGGATCTGAGAAACAGGAAGGGAATCAGTCAGTCCTAGTAGGTGGACAGGGGCTTCTTGTATAGGGGGCATTTCTTAAAGTGTTGGGTAGAGGAAGAGAGCTCGTGTTATAATTTTCATCATGATTTCTATCTCAGCAATTGGTCACTCTAAGTACTCAGCTCTTTTAACTGAGTTTGTAAGCTTCTTGGCTGGTCTGTTTTGAGAATGAGAAAATTATTGATCTGTCCATGGGCATAGCCATAGGTGAACAGCCCAGTACTATAGACTTTTCATACTTTCCTACTTGAATTGAGAGCTCTGACCAAATTGTCTCTGGGTGTTAAATGTCAGAGCTGAGAAAACCTTTACACAGTTGAGAAAATGGAGGCTCAGAAAAGAGGAAATGACTTGCTCAAGTACATAAAGCTAATAAGTAACAGAGCTAGGGCAATTAGGCAAACAGTGTGCTGGAAACTGGAATCAGGAACACTCATCTCCCTGAGTTCAAACTAGCTGTTTGACCCTGGGGCAAGTCACAAATGAGCACAAAAAGGAAATGGTGAACCACTCCAGTATTTTCACCAAGAAAACCTCTAATGGAGTCATGGGAATTGGACACCATTGAAACAACAGAAAATAACATCAACAAAGCAGAGCTCTGATTTGAATCTCAGCATCCCAGTTCTTACTATAATACTCTTTTCACTACATCCAACTCCACAGACTATGCTCTGAGCATTAGCTTTAAAGATATAAAAGGCTGAGTCTCCTTTTTCTAGATCTAGCCAAAAATTTAAACCCCAGGACAGAAAGACTGACTAAACGGCAAAGTTGTCAGTCAGTGGCAATATCAATGAATCAGCTAGAGATAGAGTACAATAGAAAGCAACAGTTTGTGATTTGGAAGACAGATTCTTAGTGATTCAACTTGACCACTTAATTGCTGTGTGACTTGAAATGAGTGCTCAGCCTCTCTGTGCTTTCGTTTGTTTGTTTAGATGGGGATACTGTTCTAGGAAAGTTGATGTAACTCCAATAAGAGCTTGTGCAATGATTTGAAAAGTTAAAGATACTCTATAGATGTCAAGAAGTGGTAGGCAGGAGATGGAAAGGGAAGGCTACAGACTACTTCCACTATTATCCTGGGTAATGGGGAACCTGAAAGAAAAAGCAAGTCATGAAAATTGCATAGTTTAGATTAATTATTATTATATCTTAATTCTGAAATATTATATTGTATAGTTTAATTTGGATCTTAGGTTTTGGAAACTCACCCAAAGTCTTTTAGGTTGACATCTATTTTTGAGATGTAACATGAATCCAAAGACTTTCTGGCTTAAGGCAGTGATACTAGGTCATGGAATTTCTGGTCTTTCTTAGATGTGTTGGAGCGGGTTTGTAGCCAAGACCTTTCAAATGGTCATAATTTACATTTCTTTACTGCTTTCAAATCTATAAGGTGCTTTCTTCAAAATAATCTTGCTCCATAGGTAGAATATGATGATCTCCATTTTATAGAGAGATTGACTGATCTATGATTGCAGTTAGAATCAGAACTGGGATCCAAATCCATGATACCCAGTTCAAATCCTAGGATCCTTGAAGCAATTTGTTAAGTTCAAGAGTCAACCGGTCAACAAGCATTTATGCTACATGCTATACACTGGAGATACAAAGAAACAATTAAAAAACATGAAACAATTCATATTCTCAAGATTCTAGAGAGTCTTAAATGGGATTTGTGAATACTATCATTATTTTAGTCTTCTTTAACTGCAAGTATTGAGCACTCACCTTGTATATGGCAAAATATAAGACACACTAATGGGAATGGAAAGAAAATCCAAGGACTTGATGCATGGTTCAATCTTTCCTTGTGTGGGGGAGAATCTATGGCTGAATTTTCTGAGGTGTTTGGTGGAGAGTTCTTCAAAGGTATTTCTTCTCAAACTTCTATCTTTGGAGTCAGTAATGATTACCTAGGACTTACGATCCTCCTGCCTGAGTCCTCCCTTTCCTGACAAGGTTGACATTGGGACCCCTCCTGGCTGCTGGTGGGCTGTGCAAGGTTGATTGGGACTCAGGTATGTCACTCTAGGCCACTTCCCCATCACCTAGGACTTACGATCCTCCTGCCTGAGTCCTCCCTTTCCTGACAAGGTTGACATTGGGACCCCTCCTGGCTGCTGGTGGGCTGTGCAAGGTTGATTGGGACTCAGGTATGTCACTCTAGGCCACTTCCCCATCACCTAGGACTTACGATCCTCCTGCCTGAGTCCTCCCTTTCCTGACAAGGTTGACATTGGGACCCCTCCTGGCTGCTGGTGGGCTGTGCAAGGTTGATTGGGACTCAGGTATGTCACTCTAGGCCACTTCCCCATCACCTAGGACTTACGATCCTCCTGCCTGAGTCCTCCCTTTCCTGACAAGGTTGACATTGGGACCCCTCCTGGCTGCTGGTGGGCTGTGCGAGGTTGATTGGGACTCAGGTATGTCACTCTAGGCCACTTCCCCATCACCTAGGACTTACGATCCTCCTGCCTGAGTCCTCCCTTTCCTGACAAGGTTGACATTGGGACCCCTCCTGGCTGCTGGTGGGCTGTGCAAGGTTGATTGGGACTCAGGTATGTCACTCTAGGCCACTTCCCCATCACCTAGGACTTAAGATCCTCCTGCCTGAGTCCTCCCTTTCCTGACAAGGTTGACATTGGGACCCCTCCTGGCTGCTGGTGGGCTGTGCAAGGTTGATTGGGACTCAGGTATGTCACTCTAGGCCACTTCCCCATCACCTAGGACTTAAGATCCTCCTGCCTGAGTCCTCCCTTTCCTGACAAGGTTGACATTGGGACCCCTCCTGGCTGCTGGTGGGCTGTGCAAGGTTGATTGGGACTCAGGTATGTCACTCTAGGCCACTTCCCCATCACCTAGGACTTAAGATCCTCCTGCCTGAGTCCTCCCTTTCCTGACAAGGTTGACATTGGGACCCCTCCTGGCTGCTGGTGGGCTGTGCAAGGTTGATTGGGACTCAGGTATGTCACTCTAGGCCACTTCCCCATCACCTAGGACTTACGATCCTCCTGCCTGAGTCCTCCCTTTCCTGACAAGGTTGACATTGGGACCCCTCCTGGCTGCTGGTGGGCTGTGCGAGGTTGATTGGGACTCAGGTATGTCACTCTAGGCCACTTCCCCATCACCTAGGACTTACGATCCTCCTGCCTGAGTCCTCCCTTTCCTGACAAGGTTGACATTGGGACCCCTCCTGGCTGCTGGTGGGCTGTGCAAGGTTGATTGGGACTCAGGTATGTCACTCTAGGCCACTTCCCCATCACCTAGGACTTAAGATCCTCCTGCCTGAGTCCTCCCTTTCCTGACAAGGTTGACATTGGGACCCCTCCTGGCTGCTGGTGGGCTGTGCAAGGTTGATTGGGACTCAGGTATGTCACTCTAGGCCACTTCCCCATCACCTAGGACTTAAGATCCTCCTGCCTGAGTCCTCCCTTTCCTGACAAGGTTGACATTGGGACCCCTCCTGGCTGCTGGTGGGCTGTGCAAGGTTGATTGGGACTCAGGTATGTCACTCTAGGCCACTTCCCCATCACCTAGGACTTACGATCCTCCTGCCTGAGTCCTCCCTTTCCTGACAAGGTTGACATTGGGACCCCTCCTGGCTGCTGGTGGGCTGTGCGAGGTTGATTGGGACTCAGGTATGTCACTCTAGGCCACTTCCCCATCACCATAACTCTGGACCGAATAACAAGACCACGAGAATCTGCTAACGCAGTCCCAGGGAGCGCACTCCATTACTCTCTTTTATTCACCCGGGAGATTTATGCTCCCTATCTCCCTTCCCTTTGTCCACCTGCGAGGCCCTATAAGTCATGTCCCCAGGTTGACAGGTCACATGACCTGTGCCGCTGCTCTGTCAGAGTGAGTGATGCCGGGGGGTGATTAAAAGAGAGGAGGGGTGAGAGGTCAGCAACAGACGGCATGATGGGAGTTGGGGATGTAATTATCACTCCGGTGACATACTGCTGGGGTTTTTTCCTTCTTTTAATAGATGTACACACTTGGGTGCAGCCAAGAGAAGAGGAAGAGAGGGGGTGTTGAGTGGTGCAGGGGAAACCTGCCAGGAAATGCTTCTTTTGGGCAAAAGGGAACAGTAGAGAATCTATTGCTACAGAGAAAGATGTGGATAAGGCGTACAAGTAAAGAAAGCATGGGGCAGAGGGAAGGAGATAAAGAGAAATCTGCTCACAGGAGCTTGAGTTTTATGCCAACTAATCTATTGGCGGGGGGGAGTTTAGGTTCTCCCTAAAATTACGTGTTTTAGTTTGAAAGCTTTAAGAAATATCCCCCTATCTGCCAAAGGGCTTCAGCATCTAGGGTCTCAGTCCTTAGTCATATATTAAGGTAAAACATTATGTTTCCAAAAGACTTCTGATAAAATACACATCTGTTACTCTGGAGGAGAGGGCTTAAAGACTATCTTCCCATTGATACAATAACTCAGACCAGCAAATTCTTGCCTTGGAAAACAAAGAGCAAGACTGAGGATAGGAGACATAGAGTTGAGATGACCTCAGAGAGCATCTGATCCAACCCAGTCTCTACCAAAGTGCTTTGCGCTTAGAGGGGTTACAAGTGCTTATTGAATTGGATTGAGCTCATACTTGAATAGCATTTCCTTTTATAAAATCTCTGAAAAGTGCTTGTTTAGCTTCCCTTTACAAGTTGTCCCCAACCTATCTTTCACTCACTGACATTATTATCTTTCCTGGGCTCTTTGATCCAGACAAACTGGCCTCTCTGATCCTTAACACATGACTCTTAATTGATCTCCCATCTTCATGCCTTTGTACTGGTGATCTTCCCTACATGGAATGCACTCCATTCGTGCTTCTACTTCATTGAGTCCTGTTCTTCCTTTAAGATGAAGAAAGGAGGGGTGGCTAGGTGGCGTAGTGGATAAAGCACTAACCTTGGAGTCAGGAGTACCTGGGTTCAAATCCGGTCTCAGACACTTAATAATTACCTAGCTGTGTGGCCTTGGGCGAGCCACTTCTTGCAAAAAAAAAACCTAAAAAAAAAAAAAGATGAAGAAAGGTACCACCTTCTTTAATGAAGCTTATTTTCATTCTCCAACTGCTATCCCTTTCTCTCAAATTATTCTGTGATTGAATATTTAGGTAGCTTTGGCATGGTAATTTCACTCCTGGACCTGGAGTCAAGAGGATTCATCTTCCTGAGTTCAAATCTGACCTCAGACACTTACTGGATGTCACCTAACTGTTTTTTCTCAGTTTTCATATCTGTCAAATGAGCTGCAGAAGGAAATGGCAAGCCACTCCAGTTTCTTTGCCAAGAAAACCTCAGTGGAATAATGAAGAGTCTGAAACAGTTGAATATCAACAAAATTAAATACATTGTATGTATTTATTTATTTTATATTTATGCAGTCAATGTTTATGGGTAATTATTGCCTTCCCTGGATAATTGGGATTAGGGACTGTTTCATTCTTGTTGCTTCCTATTTTCTGAAAATTGAGTGAACCACATTGACTAACTTTGTCTTTGCAACTCAATTCTAGCTCTGGCTCAGTTTCCTTTATATTCTGAATCTAGTCCAATTTCTTTCTTGTAAGAAAACTGTTCAGTTGTGGAAATTGTGAGAAAACTTTATTACGCTGTTTGAATTTAGCCATGTATGACTAGAAGCTGGACCACCTCTATTTGTTGCTTAGAGATTTTTAACTAAGGTCTTAGGTTATAACAACAGAAACCCAGTGAGATTTGAGGATTTAAATAAGTTTTCCCCCAATTATACATCTCAAACAATCCTTGTGTCTTAATCTGAAAATGGTCCCATATGGGTCAATTAATTACTGTTTGAGGGGAGTAGGACATCTCTTTTTCTGATTTCAGGGAATTGCACCTGTTCATTCTTCCCCTCCCAATTTAGAAAGTCCTTATTCTTTCCTCCAATTAGAAATCAGGTTATCTAATTTAGTATCTTGGCTTATAGCCTATTAACTGTTTTCTTCACATGCATAAAAATCTGCTTCCTGTATTCTGAGCCCAGTGCCAAGCTGAGGAGGTCTGATCCCAATTTGTTGTTCAATTGGCATAGATTGGCTTAATAAATTGATATGCTTGGAAGCTTAAACCTTTGTTTCCTCAGTTATTTCAGATTTCATCCATCACACCTCAGAATTTGGCACATAGTTGGTGCTTCACAAATACTTGTTAATTGGTTGATTGATTAAAGACCTTTGGAGATGGGGGGGAGTTCATTCTACTTTTGGACCATTCTCATCGTTAGAAGCTTTTCTTTACATCAAGGCTAAATCTACCTCTCTACTTCTGCCATTCATCTCCAACTGTGCTGCCTGGGGCCAAGCAAAACAAATTTAATCTCTTCTTATGCTAGTCTTTCAAATATTAAAATAAGATTATCATCTTCCTCTTAAATCTTTTCTTCTCCAGGCTAAACATTTCAAGTTCCTTCAAAGATCTTTCTATTTAATGGTTCCTCTGTAAAAAAGTTCAATGACCTTCCTAAAATATAGTCCCTAGAACTGTATAAGATGCATAGGATCATAAGTCTAAACTTGAAAGAGACCATTTAGCCTTCATTTTATATAAAGAAGAAATCTAGGAAGGCTTTGTGACTTGTCCAAAGTCATATAGGTCATAAGTCAGAATCAGATACAGGATGTGAACCCAGGTTTTCTTATTCCATTGCCAGTGCTCTTTTGACTGGGCCATTCTGCTTTCAATGGCCTGCTTCTATTAATGTAGGCTAAGAGCAAGGTAGCTTTTGTGTCTGTCATGTTGACTAATAATGATCTTGAAGTCTACTAAAACTCCAGTTATTTTTCACATTTGCAATTTTCTATTTCACCCATGTTGCATTTTTGCCATTAAGTTATATTCAAGTTTATTAAATTTCATTCGATTACTTTATAGAGATCTCATTAGTTCACATAGATTTAATTACTATCTCTATAGTGGTGATTTTCAAATCTATCTTCTCTACCCAGTCTCTCTGTTGACCTCCAATCTCACATCTCCAACTGCCTTTCAGACATCTCAAAATGGATGTCCATTAGACTGCTCAAAATGACATGTCCAAAATAGAACTCATTATCTTTCCCCCTTAATCCTCCCCACCTCCTATCTTCTTTATTACTGTAGAGGGTAACACCATCCTCTCAGTCCCTCAGGCTAGTAACCTAGGAGTCATCCTCAATTCCTCACTATCTCTCATCCTCCATATCCATGCTATTGCCAAAGTCTGTTGATTTTACCTCTACAACATCTCTTGTATTCTCTACTCTGATATTTCCATCATCCTCACCCTCATCCCCTTATACTTAAACTATTATAATAGCCTAATGATAAATCTTGCTTCAAGATTCTCTCCACTCCAGTCCATTCTCCATTGGCCATCAAAGTGATTTTCCTGAAGCACAGACCTGATCATATCATTCGCTTTCTCAATAAATTCCAGTGACTCCCTATCAAATACAAAATATGGTTTGAAATTCAAAACCCTTAAGATCCTATTCCACTGTTATTTTTCCAGTCTTCTTACACCTTACTCCCCAATATATACTTTTCAGTCCAGTGACACTAGCTTCCTAGATAGTTTTAGTTCCTAGGAACAAATCATGCCATCTCTTGGTTCCTATGATTTTTTCTGAATGTCCCCCCACATCTGCAATGCTTTTCCTCCTCTGCTACAACTGATTTCACTGGTTTCCTTTAAATCTCAACTAAAATCTCATTCTTTAATGGAGACCTTCCCAATCCCTTTTAATTCTAGTGTCTTCCTTCTATTATTTTCTATTTATCCTATATAGAGCTTGCTTTGGTTATATTTATTTGCATATTGTTCCCCCGCCACACACCCCTTTTTCCTCTTTTGTATTGCCACTGTTTAACTTAGGTGTCTGGATCCTTACTTTTATCCAATAAGTGGAATGCGGTTATCTGAAAATTTGATATGCATGTTATTTATACTTTGATCCAAGCCATTGATAAAGAAAAAGAACAGAACAAGGCATACTAGATCACTAGAAACCTCTTTCATTGTTCAAAATGTTACATTTATGACCACATTTATGCCACTCTGTGGCAGCAGAGTAGATTGAGCATTGGACCTTGAAGTCAGGATGACATAAGTTTAAATCTGGCCTAAGACACTAGCTTTGTGATTCTGGACAAGACACTTAACCACTCTGTCTCAGTTTCCTCATCTGTAAAATGGGTTCAACTGTGATGTTAAAAAATGCTTGAGGGCAGCTAGGTGGCGCAGTGGTTAGAACACTAGCTCTGGAGTCAAGAGTACCTGAGTTCAAATCCGGCCTCAGACACTTAATAATTACCTAGCTGTGTGGTCTTGGGCAAGCCACTTAACCCCATTGCCTTGCAAAAACCTAAAAAAAAAAATGCTTGAGAGACATAGTTTCTGGGTAATGAATCATTTTATTAATCATGCTAGCAGATAATTAGTAAAAGGGGTCAGTGGTAGTTTCAAATGCCAAACATCCCTTGTGGAACCTACTCAATGCTTATATGCCCTTGGAAGAGTGGGTGTTCCTAAAGGTGGCAAGCAACTCTGATTGATTAACAATGATAATGAATAATGAGAATATTATAATGACTTTGAGCATTCTATCTTGGACAAAATGATCTCTTTTCCAAACTATCCCACATACAGCAATCTAGACAAAATAGAGTCTTCCTCTACTCAGACCTGGCTGAGCCAAAAATAGTGGATTGGAATTCTTCTTAGCTTAAATTCTTTGTAAGGTTCTCTAGTCAGGTGGGTTCTTTCCATCCAGGATTAAATGCATGTACCCAGGGATTTGGACAGTCTCATCTATCAACAGTGTTCTTCGGTTAAGTGAAATTCAGTAATTGATTATTAATATGAGAAAATAATCGTTTCTCTCACAATAATGGCAGCAATCTCCCAGGATAGTTGTGAGGATTAAATGAGGTAACATTTGTAAAGTATTTGGCAAATTTTAAAGTGCTATATAAAAGCTAGCTATTATTCATAATAATTTAATGAATAAATATTAAATCCATTTAAGATTTACATAACTAACCTATATTTCTCCATCTATATATTCCATTAGTATAGCATGGGTAATTTAGTCAAATGCTTTGTTGTAATCTGGAGATTTTATATATCTATAACATTTCCCCAATCAACAGGTGTGGTGTGATACATTCTTAAGGAAATCATGGAAGATTTTAGTAAGTACTGATTCTCTTTCTAAATGTCGCCAAACTCTTTCTCTAATAATACAATCTATATTTTTTCCAGAAATTAAAAGTCAAACCTCCCATCGTATAGTGTTAAGACTAGCCCTTCTTTCCTTTTTTGAAGATCAGAATATTTTCAGCATCTCCTTTCATTTTTCAGTTTTTGAAAATCATTAAGAGTGGATTAATAATCACTGATTCTTTAAGTATCCTCAGATGTAATTTCTCTTGGTCTCTTAACTTTAGCTCATTGAGGATAATAGTGATTTTGCCAATTGTTTCCTTATTTTGGATTCAACTCTTTGTTAAACAGTTTTGTTCCATCCTATCCAGTCAGAAGATTCTTTTATTTAGTAGCAAAACAGAAGGAAAGTAAGAGTTGAATAGTTTTGCTTTCTTTTTATCATCTTTTATCATCATTACATCTACTCTGAGCAAAGGTCCTACCCCTTCTTTGTTTTGCTCTTATCCCCACCATAGCTTTAACCCCCCCCCCCTTTTGTTGTCCTTAGCATTCCAGCAGCAGCTTCGACCAGAAGGAGTTTTGGCATTTCGGAATCTAATTGAAATCTGCCTCTCTGCAACTTCTACCCATTACCTATTGTTTCCCCTTGTTTCTTTCCTGAGAGGATGAACAGAACAAATTTAAACTCTCTTCCAAACAACAGCATATAAATTCAAGGAAGCAACTTTCATATCCCTATCCCCTACCCCAAAATACTTTCTCAAGACTAAACACTGGAACAAATTCTGTGGCTGCTTCCATGTGGTTTGGTCGATTATTCTCTTACCATCCTCATCATCTCACTCAAGTTTGTCGGTATTGTTCCTAAAATGTGTCACACAGAACCAAACAAACTACTCCAAGTGTGTTTTGGGTATAGTGAGATTATCACCTACCTTAACTTGTATGTTATATCTCTATTAATTATAAGATTCAGAAGCTCCATTTGAAGGTAAGAAGTGGTGAACAAAAGTAATGAATGAGGCATAATGTGTATGTGTGTGTATGTGTGTGTGTGTGTGTGTGTGTGTGAGAGAGAGAGAGAGAGAGAGAGAGAGAGACAGACAGACAGACAGACAGACAGAGAGAAAGAGAGACAGAGAGAAAGTAAAAGGGTTAGATAACTAGGGAGAATAATGAAACATTTGTCAGAGACAAATTTTGCTTGTTGCTTTGGGCTAGCTCTGTTACTTTTCCTTTCATCCTTTCTTCTTTCCTTCCTTTCTTCCTTTCTTTCTAAAAATGGAAGTGATAAGCACATGAATTGAGTTTGAGTGATGGGGTCATCAACTAAGTCACCAGTCTCACTGTCTCCTCCAGAGCAATTTAGATCCAATGGAAGTAACCATGGGAAGTTGAGACTTGGAGTATTTTTAAGCATGATGAAAACACACACACACACAGACACACACACACAGACACACACACACCTAATTACAACTCTAATTTATGGTCAGTTGTGTCCATGATAATTCCCATCCTTAGTGATCTTAGCTTCTTGGATCCCCAAGTCACTAAGCAATGCTATCTGTTCTAACTCATAACAAAAGAACACTATATTTGGACTCATAGCATCTAGGTTTAAATCCTTCTGCTACTTTTGATTTATTTCACCTTGGCAAATCATAACTTCTTTAGCCTTCAGTTTTCTCATCTGGAAAATGTAGAGATTGGATTCAATGACATTCAAAATCCCTTTCAACTTTCAATCCTATATTACTAAGAGTTTTGTGGATATTAAACAAAGGTGCAGTCCTGGGTATTCAAGGTTCTCTGATACTGCATGAGTTAGCCTCAAACACTAACTTTGTGATCCACGGCAAACCACTGTACTTCAGTTTCTTTTTTCACAAAATGGAGACAATAATAGCATCTGCTTTATTGGGTTGTTTGGAGGAAAAATACAAAAAATGCTTGAGTAAAAAACATAGCACCAACTCTCAATCTCTGTTTCTTTCTCATTCTTTCTTCTTTCCCTCCCCTCCTCTCTTCTTCTGTACCTTCCCCTTCTCTTTTTCTCTCCTTTCCTTCTTTCTTTTTGACTTCTTTCCTTTATTTTCTTCCCTTCTTCCTTTCCTTCAAAATCTATCTTTCTGTCTCTCTCAGATAATGAGTAAAGTACCTGATCCAAAATAAAGTCCTTTAAATAATGAAATTAATTGAAATCTATACAGTATAAAGCATGCATATTAGATGAGTTAGGACACAGATAAAAGGATTGAATTGAATAGTAGATCCAGGGAGGACTTTCTAGAGAAGGTGAGTTTTGAAGGTGGAGAATGGTTATGAAGCTCTGAATTAGAGATGGGGAATGACATGCACAAAGGCACACTGATGGGCAAATATCCATGTATTCCTATTCACTATGGTCACACATATATTATGGAAACAAAGTCATACAATGAGTTAAGCTGTCATCATTATCACATCCCCTGAAATAATTTCATTTAGGAAAAATTTTCAAGGATTCTTCTTCTTAGGCTGTAGATGAATTCAAAGTGACATTACCAAATTTCGGTAATTACAGGACAAGTCAGCTGGAAGGTGCAAGGAGAGTTAAGCCTGCAAGGAAAGAGGCATTTCAAATAAAATAATTTGTCAGTTACACAGAATTTCATAATTTTGTGCATACCAACAGGAGTAATACATAGAGAAAAATATCATGAAGGTAGAAGGAATGTTAAAGAGCATCTACAACTTTATTTAAGAGAGGTAAATTGAACCTTACAGGGAAGCTAGGTAGGGCAGCGGACAGAGTGCTGGGCCTGGAATCAGAAAGACTCATCTTCCTCAGTTCAAATTTGACCTCAGACACTTACTTGCTATGTGATTAGGTAAGTACTTAAACCTCTTTGCCTCAGTTTCCTCATCTATAAATGAGCTAGAGAAGGAAATGGCAAACCACTCCAGTGTCTTTGCCAAGAAAACCCCAAAATTGGGATCAGGAAGAGTCAAATATGATTGAAAACAACCCAACAAGAACAACAAACTCAGCCTTGAAAAGACTGAATGATTTGTCTAACCTCATATAATAAGTTAGAGTTGAGAATAGAATGCAAAACTTGTGTATTTAATATTAGACCCAATCAAGCTGAAAATACTGCAGTGATTCTGTCCATCCTAACATCCTGCATATTTAGCAAAAATTAAATAAATTTAATCTGTATTATTTACATTTTCTCTCTCACTTTCTTAAGTGTAGGCAGAAAATAAAACAATAAGTCAAGCCCTGATTTGTAGCATTTGCTGATTCAAGGAATAAACACACACTAAAAACTTAACAACCAGCTCTTGTGAGTATCTATGAGTAGGCTGCAGCATACCACTGTGATCCTCTTGTCTGCCACTTTCTCTTTTAATTTGTAAAGCTTTCTTTTGCCTTATGTTGGGCACAGGATGATTAGCACTGAGACTAACTCCAAAGAAACAAGAGGGATTTGGGAACCTAAATAAAATTTCCAAATTTCTTAAACAAATGGTCTAGGGAATTGTATAATCTCATTCTCTGAAGGGATTGTCTACTCATGAGATTCAGAGGTAAAAGGCACTATCTGGGTCCACTCTTTCATTTTACAGATGAGGAAATTGAGTCCCAGGAGGTAAAGAGATTTCCCCAATATCACTCCAGAAGTACATAGAAGGATCAGATTCTAGGACTCTAAATACACAGATACCACCCTGAGAATAGGGTATTTGTAGGATGATTTGGGTACAGTCTAGCTTGGAGGCAGTAAATCAGTCAACATAAGGTTTCCCTTAGTCTATGACCCTTTCATTCAAACTGCACACATATACATAGGAGGTAAGAGCAAATTTATCATTTGCTGTCTGCCTGAAACACACCAGCTTTTTGAATTGTCCCTGAGATTCAGTAGAGACTCCCTACACCTTCCCACCAATTTCAGTTTTCTAGTAAATCTGGACTATGTTTCTCCCTCCCATCCCTGAGCCCTTAGTTCTACAAAAACTTGGAATGTGTTAGTCAAGTGTACAATCCTGTTCTAAGATTTTGAGGGTCTTTGAAATCATCTAGTCCAACACCTTAATTTTACAGATGAAGAAATGTATTTTCATAAATCACTTGCACAGTATGTGTTGAGTTCCCCTGACCACCAGGGGATTCATTCAGCTCAGGAGAGAAAAGAAACATGCATACACTTGGGTGGGGATGCTAGAAGGACAAGGAGCAGAGCCATTCATTGAAAGTATCAAATGGGATGGCTAGGTGGCGCAGTGGATAGAGCACTGGCCCTGGAGTCAGGAGTACCTGAGTTCAAATCTGGCCTCATACACTTAATAATTTCCTAGCTGTGTGGCCTTGGGCAAGCCACTTAACCCCATTGCCTTGCAAAAAAAAACCCTTAAAAAAAGAAAGTATCAAACAGTTCTTTATAGCAGAAAAACCACAAAATTAGCATAAAAGAGAAAAACAATGATGCAACTCTAATTTGGGCAGGATGACACCTGGCAGGATGTAACTCAGGTCAAGAAGTTTGGGAACAGGGCTATCAACAAGTGAGACCATGAATGACGTTGCTGTATTATCAAATCAGAGTTCCGTGGAAAGCCTTCAACTTGAAGGACACCAGAGCTTAGGTTTTTTTAGTCATAACTGACCTTGTAACCCAAACTCACTTGAGTGGCCATCAACAACTATGCAGATTTCTAAGTGGTAGAGATGACAAGAAATAAAATGAAGGTAGTCACTGACTTAGGAAAACAGGCAGATACCCACTCAGGGAACATGCTAAGTGGGGAGAGAGACTGGACATAGATTTCACTAGTAAAAGAAATTTCTCTACTAATGCAGTTTGGAGCTTCTCTTCAATTTGTAATCGTAAAAAAGTGTCCCAAGCAGTAAGAAGTTAAGTGACATATATAAGATCACACAGCTAGTCGGTGTCAGAGATGGGATTGGAAACCAGGTCTTCTTGATTCTGAGGATGGTTCTATATCACTGTAGGACACCACCTCTTGAAAAGTAGAAATAGAGAAAGTGAAATTTCCCAGGGCTTCACAGAGAAGAAAAGTCTGGTTTTGTGACATTTAGGGGGTCAGGTCAAAGTAAATCTGATACACACACACACACACACAAATATATATATGATAAATGATGAAAGAAAAAACAGAAGCTGAAGGAGCCCAAGGAAAAAGCAATACATGGTGAAAGGGGCTGGAAGAGAAGGTGAAAGGAAGAGATGAACTGGTGGTATCAGGTCTGAACAAGCAGGGAGGATAAGAGTGCCTGATGACCAAAAGGAGCCTCTGGAGGGAATGAGGAGGGGGGAGGAAGAGAGCAAGGGGGAGGGAGAGAAGAAAGAAGACAGCATGACTGCGTCTGATCTACAGTGACGAGTACCAATGTTAACTGTCACCTCTCATCTCCAAACTAAATCACACCTGGAATTGGAGGCACCGAGGAGATGATAGAGTCAGCCTCAGAGAGCCGACAAGTCAATCAGAGCAGAGATGCGTGCAGAGACACCAGCTTTATAAGACCGGGCGCCTTCATTCATTCTGGGATTTACACTTGTCAGGCCTCTGGTAGGAGGATGGGGAGGGGGAGGGGAAAGGGAGGAGGATGGAACTCATTTCAGTTTCACTTCAAATGGGATGCCTGGTGTTTTCCCTCCCAAGGAGCCCACACCTGGGAACATCTTCTCTTTATGCACCTTCCATTCTTTTCTCTCTTTGCCCTTTTCCAGAATCAGTGGATCAGAGAGCCAGATGGCCAGGGAGCAGGGATGGTTGGTAGAAAGTCAATCAATCATTAAACATTTATTAAGCTCCTACCATGTACCAGAACCTATACTAAATTCTGAACAAGAAAAGTTGAGGAAGATAACCCTTAATCCCCAGCCCAGGGCAGAGTAGGAAATAATGTGGATCACACATGACACTTTAAGGTTTATAAAGTTCTTTTGTCACAATAACCCCTCATTCTACAGATTAGGAAATTAAAACTAAGAGAAATGAAATGTTTTGCCAGGAATCACTTAGTTATGGCCAGAATTAGGAAAAAGGTACTTTCTGTATTTAAGGTGTAATTACTGCCCCAAGTACAGTGCTTTCTGGAACTCAAGAGGTTCTGCCAGAGTAAATGGAAGAAGACATTTTAAGGAGGTCTTTCCAAAGCTCTCTTCTAAAGAGGTAGACTCAGGTTTCAACTAACTGTCTCCAGAAATTTTCTCATTGAGCTGAAAGTGTAAAGATCTATGTTATTGTGCAATTGACCTTAGACTCTAGAGGGAAGAGAGATGAAAGTGAAGCCTCATTGGTCCATAGAACTATAGTTTCATTCTCATTCTATAGAAGAGGAAACTGAGGTTCAGAAAGTATCCAAGATCATACATCTAATTTGTGGCAAAGACAGGACTAGAATTCAGGTCCTTTGCTGTCAAATGCCATGCCAGTGCTCTTTCCACTATAACATGCATTTCTCATGATATGGTGAATGAAACTATTTTCCCATTGTCTGCATTATCACCATCAAAAATCTTTTTTTTAAATAAAATGCTTCCTTGCTCAGAGAAGAATGCTAAGCAATATACAAAATGTATTACAAACATGGTTCCTGCCTTCTAGAGGCAAACAGACTCATCCTCATTTCTACTCTTTCAGAGCCAAAGGAAGCCAATGTTAATACAGATTCTAGATGGAAAAAAAAAGTCCTGAAAGACTGTTGCCATTCCTAAACATTTTTTCTTACAGAATTCTTAGCCTAGGGCATGTTCTGTTGGTTAGTAGCCAATGTATAGACACAGTTTCTACCCATGGCCCCTCATTCTTAAACATCCCCTGAAGAGCATTCTTTTCTGCTGAGCGTCTGGGCACAGAAGGTGGTGATACAGGCATTCAGCAGCCTGATCTCTTAATCCACCTCTGTGTAGTCATTTGAAACTGAAAGCAGCTCCTTTTTATGTCGGCTGCTTCTCGGCATTAACTTCTCTTTGATGTAATTTTTGCTTCCGATGCTCTCTCCCTTCATGGGTTAGATTAGTGTGAAATTGGCCTAGCTCCTCCAGAGACTGCAGTGTTAAGCTTCAAATACTTGGTCCTTATTGGAAATCCTTAACCCACATCAGGGGAGAAAAGTGGCAGTGCTACTCAGAAGTGTGTGTGTGTGTGTGTGTGTGTGTGTGTGTGTGTGTGTGTGCAGTAGGGAAGAGGGAACAAGGAAAGGGTTTCAGGTCATCCAACACTATAGTTTTTGACTGCCCAAGGATTTGCTCTACTTTCTGGTGAATTGTCACCAAGGGATAGTGGGAATCTTGAAAAACCAATGGTCAAGTAAGGGAGGGAACTGCTTGCATTAGATCTCCTGTCTCTTGGCGGAATGCTTAGAGCTGTCCAGGCACTTTAGTACTGAAAGACAACATAAAGGAAACTACCACACAGGGTAACAGAGTCTTTGAAAGATGGTAGTGAAACAATTCAGCCCAAGTCAATTATGCCATTCGCCTTCCCTCCTTCCACCAAGGATGCATCACATAGTGCAAACATGATGTGGAAGCACATATAGTCATTGTTTCCATAACTTTAGGAGGTTAGACTCAGAATTTAGATGAAATTCAACCTTTTCCCATTTAATATACATATCTGTACTTTCTTCTCAATTCTTTCCATGGAATGACAGACTTGGTGACAAATAAAAGTAAGTTTCAGTTTAGATTGGAATAAGGCACCAAAAAAGAGATGATTCCTTCCATCTCTATTTGATCTTCTGACCTATAATAGCATGATTATAAGTAGGAAGGCTCATTTATGTCCTGGACCAGGAGATGACCTTTTAGTTCTTTTCTTGATATGGTGTTGGGAGCTTGATTATGAAACACAATCTTCTTTTAGTAGGTTCAGGGCCAGTTCAGAGGTGAAAAACAAACAAAAACTACCTGAGTAAAAAGCTACATATCTCCTTTGGTTGCATTATCTGGATTTACCCTCTTGGGGAGAGAGTTCCATCATATCCCTTTTCATCCTTAAGAAAATGGTAGGAACCTAGGCCCACTGCCCTAAAGATTTGAAATGCACCTCCCAAGAACTGGCTGAGAGAAGGACCAAGAACTTTGGGAAGCCAAGTTAGGTTTGTTTACCTATCTGAACTGCCTTCAAAGCTTAAGTTCCTCAAAATAAAGTTGAATAATCTCTGAAGATTCTCTTTTAAGGAGAACAAAAACAATGAAGATAAAACCACTGAATTTGAAATGAAGTGAATTCAAATCCACCCTTTCCTCCTCCAATATTTATTGTCTTTGTGACCTGGGGCAAATTATTTAAATTTAATTCAATTAATCTTGGATTCTTCATTTGCTAAATTAGAATAATAACACCTAGTTCAAAGGGCCATTATGTTTATGTATTATATAATGCTAGCAAATGCTTTGTAAACTTTAAGTCAATAAGTCAAGTCAATAAGCATTCCTTGTGGCGTAGTGGATAAAGCACAGGCCTTGGAGTCAGGAGTACCTGGGTTCAAATCCTGTCTCAGACACTTAATAATTACCTAGCTGTGTGGCCTTGGGCAAGCCACTTAACCCCATTGCCTTGCAAAAAAAAATAAGCATTTGTTGAGCATGTACTGTGTGTCCCGTATTGAGGATAAAAAGAAAAGCAAAAAAGTTTCTGCTCTCAAGGGACTCACAATCTAATGGGGAAGATAGCATGCAAACAATTATGGTCAAATAAGATGTGCACAGGAAAAAATGGCAGGTAAACTTAGGGGGAAATTAGGGATAATGGGGAAAGGCTTCTTGTAAAAGGTGGCATTTTACCTGGAACTTGATGGAAGCCAGGTTTTTTTAAAGTACTTTTTTAGGGAACTATCCTGAGCTGATATTATAATTTTCGTGGATTGGCATCTCTTGAGGACTTCAAAATCTTCTTTTTTCCCGACAGCTTTATTTTAGCTACAGATGGTTGAGATTTTGTCTTGTTAAACATATATTTTTCTCTTACACAAAATTTCATTTTCTCCTCCAATCAAAATTTGACCTCTGTTCTTATCTTTCATCTTTTAGTCCACTGACTCTATTCTTTCCTGTAACTCTCCATTGTCAGGTCTCATCTGGAGTTCGTTGTTCCCCTATATATGAACCCCTTTTCTTGTTCTGTGTACTTCCTTTCCCTTGGACTAGCCTCCTTTTTCTTCACCTCAACCCTGGTCTTCACTTTCCTTCTCACCTGAATTTCCCTCTCCCCTACCGAGCTCTGGTCCTATTAAGCTCTACTCATCACCCTTCCCTAGGTTCTGGTCTGTGGCACTGTCTCAAGAAGGGCCTTGACCCACCTTGGTTTAGCCTTGTACCTCCTCTCACTCGGACCCTCCTCTCCCTCTCTTGAGTCCGCAAATCACTTCTTCCCGTGTCAGCCAGCAAATTGGTTTATCCTCCCCCCAACCCGGCTTTCATTACCTTGCCGAAATGAAGCGATATCTCCTCGGCGGAGGCTTCCCGTCCGTGCCGCCGGTGCTGGCATAATAAATGAAGACAAAGTGCCGGCGGCATAGACCATCTCTCCCACCGCACCACCAGCCGCTGCCAGCTTCATTATTCGCTTAAGTTGCCGGAGAAAATTACTTAACCCTGACCCGTGTATTAGGGGCCTGTATTAATGCTGCGACAGGCGCCTCTTACAGCAAAGAACAATTTATTAGTGCCGAAACAGGCTGCTTTTCTCTGTCATTTTTCCAATCTGAGCTTTGAACACACATCATTAAACTTGTCTGACTCTCTCCCCTTCTCCATCATTCCTTTTTTATTTTTTTAAACAGAAAGCACTGTAGAGAATGGAGATTGTTCTGAACTCTTACCAAGTGCCTCCCTCACTTTTCTGTTTTCTTTTTTTCTCTCGCTTCTTTCTTTGGACTCATTTTGGATCAGATGAATTAATATTTGTAAAGCCCTCTGCAAATACTATATAACTGCAAATTATTATTATTTATTATTATTGTTACAGTTCTTATCGGCTCTGTATTCCTTTCTTTTATTTTCTTCAGAAAGGATTGAGCTGATTGAAGGCAGAGAGCAGAATTATTTCCAAGAATAATAGACCAACTGTGGCTTCCCTTTCCTTGCACTGACTTCTGCTTTGGAAGTTTCCATAAAAATAGCATGAGTTTCTCTTTCCCCTTTCTTGCCCCAACTCCCCTAGACACAGAGATAAACTTTTCTCTTCTGGTGGGAAAATCTAATGTGTGAATTCATTCCTGGACCCAAATAGGATGGGGATATTTTGAATCTTCTAAACCGACATTAGGGTGTTTGCTTCATAGCTTAAAGTACTGAAGAGCTGAGTACAATTTTATTATGTCACAGTGAATCATTTTGGCAGCGACTTCATCTAGAGTTGAGTTCTGAAGGCTGGGAAGCTCAGGGTCTACTGAGCCGCTGCTCTGAAGCAGTCAGTGCCAGCCTTAAGTTGGCCATGCTTTGGAAAAGTAGTCACTAGAAGAATATAAAATAACGGAAGAATTTCCTTCATCTCAAGTGTCTGTACCTGTTCTTCTGACTGCCCACCTGGTTTTGAACTATTGCATTATTCTGACCTTCATTGTCTAAATGGTCCCTTGGCCTCTTCCCTGAGCTCTCCTGAGCTTGCCATAAGCAAGATCTGCTAATCTTGATCAAATATTGCCAAGTATAAGACTCAGCTACCCTTTGCTGGAGAGCTGTCCACCTCTTCCCTGAGTCCAAAGCTCTGCAGCAACTTCCTAGTACTCCATCCCTTATGGACACCCACACACAGACTACTTCCACTGCCACCCCCACTCCTTCTAGTCACCTCAGGCTTCCATCTCCATAGCTCCCCAGGCTAAGGAGTCTTTTATGTGGTTCCTTTTACTAAGTTCCCATCAGCTTTCTTACAGCCCTCCCAACACTAGTTGAGGGCTTTGGGGATTGTCTGGGGGAGGGGGGCTGATGTTGGGTAGAAGGCAATTGGCAATTGGGAGGGAGAGAAGGAAAGCCAGTTTAAAAGAGAATAGGAAGGCGGGTGGCTTTCCATCTTAACTCAGTCCCTCCCAAATTCCCTTGGTCTCCTGGTCCCTATGACCCTCCCGCTTAGCTCAATAGCTCTTCAAAGTTCTCTAATCACCTCTCTGCTTCACGCTTTAATGAGGCTCTCATCTCACTGATGGAAATCAGGATATTTGCTTATGAAAGGGACACGGTTAATAACACGATTGCTCCCCTCTACCTCCTTCCTTCTTCCCTCCCCCCTCCCCTTCCCTCGCCCTCCACACAATTCTCTCAATTAACGATAGGCAGAAATTAATTTTTCCCCTGGATTGAAACAATTGCAAAGAAGTGGATTGCCAGCCCTGCTTTAGATAGGGACCTCTCCCAGCAGAGCTGAGAGAAAGGAGCAAAGACAGAGGAGATAAGAGGGGCCCCTATCAGCAGGCACAGGACAGCGTAATACAAATGTTATCCTTAGAAATGTACTTAAAGAGGATATGTTTATAATTCGGAGGGGATTTTCAGGGGTTCTCCCTCCTTCTCTTGAGTGCTACGCTCTGCTGACTCTTCTATGGCAGAGTCCAGAGCTCATCAGGAATGATGGCCAATTCCATTCATTGAGGTGAGTGGGGTGGGGTGGGGTGGGGAGGGAGGAGGAAGATGCTGGTAACATGGTGGATCAGAGGTAACCAGAAGGTTTGGCTCGTTGTCCAATGGATTCATAGGCAGAGTGCCCAGTTCTTTGGTCTTGAGTAGCCCGGTCACTCCTGACAATACTCACCATAAGACATAAAGCATCTGGTATCTAGTCTGAAGGCCCAAACTACATTGATATAGCTTTGTACCATTGCTGCAGTCCCATAAAAGGCACTAAGCTGATTTGTTGGCACAAGAGGGGCCTGGGCTATAAAGCTATCACCTTCATCAAAGCCTCTCCTTTGGGTCTCTGCTTGTTATCCTTGCTAGAAGGGAGTGGCTTGGATCAAAGTCATACCCACGACTGGGCAGCAATTTTCCCTGCTTCACCTGAGGTCAAGGTTGATGGCACCTTTCCTTTGGAGAGAAGTTGCTAGCCTCATGTTTATGGGACAAGAAGGACAAATTGTAGGATGGAAAAGGTTGGAATGGAGGTGATTTTGACTGTCATCTCCTCCTCATCATTCTCACTGTCTCTGGGTCCCAGGACTCTTCTTTCTCTCAATGCCCAAGAAAGATTAACTTCTCTCAGTGAGAAAGTTATCATTAGTAGGGAATTAAAAGAGTGATTAATAAAGCCCCCCTTATCTGGTGTGGAGGAGAGCTGGACAATGCCTGGGAAGGATGGGTTAAGGGGAGATTGGAGAAAATGAAAAACAATAAATATTAAGGATTTTTTTAAGGGAGCCTAGCACTGTTCCCACTTGTTAGATTGCAGCTGCATCTCCTGAGGGGTGAAGGCTCCAAATTGCTAATTACCGCCTCTGAAAAGACCTCACTCTGATATGTTTGCTGCTGAAAAGCTCCTGTTAATGAAGCAGCGATGGTGCTGCCTTTTCCCTTTGACCGGCCTTCAATTCCCTCTCTGAGCCTCCTCCCCGGCCGGAAACAATGAGGCCCTGGGAGCTACAGACTCCCATAGGCCTAGAAGAGACCAGGCCGGGGGCAGGAGAGTGAGGGGAGCTGAGCAGGCTGTGAAATATGGAGGGGGGAGATAAGCCAGAGACAGAGGAAAGAGGCTCACTCCCAGGAGCCCAGGGAAAATTTGCAGTTATTATGAAGGAGATGAGACAGATTAAAAGCCCTTGTGTTCGCTGCTCTGCCCTTTTATTTCGTAGCTTCATCTATGAGATGAAAGAAGTTGGAAATGACTTTCTCTGCATTTTCCTGCAAGAAGCTTCATGGCAGATTTCTTGACTTTATTCCTTCTTTTGTTTCTTGTCTGCTTACTCTTTCCCTTTCCTTTAACCCCTGGAACCCCTGGTTCGCAGACATGGAGCATACTGGGATTGGGGAAGAGTTTTCAGGCTCTTGCCAATGTTAGCCAGCTCTTTGGGTGGAGAAGGAGGGGGCTCTGTACCACCCTCAGCAGGTCTATATGTGTTGGTGTTAGTGTCCAAGAAGAAGGGGGTCTCTGTGCAACCCTCAGCAGATCTAAGTGTATGGGGGGGGTGTCAGTGGCCAGAAAGGAGGAGGGGCTTTGTGCCACCTTCAGCAGGATTATGTAGAGAGGGCATCAGTGGCCAGGAAGGAGGGGGAGCTATGTGCTACCCTCAGTAGACCTATATGTGTGTGTGGGGGTGTCAATGACCTGAAAGGAGGGGGCATCTGTGCCATCCTCATCAGGCCTACCTGTGTGTGGGGGGGTTTCATTGGCTATGAAGCAGAGGGGATCAGTGCCACCCTCAATAAGCCCATGTGGAGGGAAGGGGGCATATGTCAGTGGCCAGAAATTTTCCTTTACCTCCCTACTTAAACTGCTATGAGATGATGCCGATTTTGGGGGATGAATCTCTTCCACCTGAGAAGCAATAATCTAGAAGTCTTCTACTTCTAAAATAGCTCTAATTGGTAGAAAGTTTTTCCATGCTTCAAAGTTAAATTTGCCTCTTTTAATCTTCTATCTGTAGCTCTTCTGGACCCAAGAAAGGTGTGTTAAATGCTTGTCCCCCCATTAAGTCCTTCAAGAATCTATAATATACTCCCTGAGGGGGACAATTCTTCTTCAGGCCAGACATTCTAAATTCCTTTAGTTGGTCTTCATTTAGCATGAACCAAAGGCCCTTCATTATTCTGCTTATGCTCCTTCTCTATATTAGCAACCTTTCCAAAAATAATATGCCCAGAACTGAACATAATATGAACACAGCAAGATATGTTCTGATTACAGCAGGTTTCAGAGAGACAAAAATGTCCAAAGCCCTGCTTCATATATAGACCTGCAAATGGTATAGATTCATTCATTTTCAGAGTTGGGATGGATCTCAAGGGATAATTTAGTTCAGTCCTTAGCTACAGCAGAGACACCCCTTTGCCCAATTTACAACATCCTGATAGTGGTTATCCAGTCTGTTTAGAGATCTCTACTGATGAGAGACTCACTAATTATTGTGTCTGCCCATCCCATTTTTAATGACTTTTATAGATATGGAAGGAGAGGGGGAGAGAGGAAGAGAGAAGGACAAAGGAAAGGAGAGAAGGAAAGAGGAAGGGAATGGGATAAATAAACAGAGAGAAACACAGATAGAGAGACAGAAAAACAGAGAGAGAGGGAAGTAGGGAGAGAGAGAGAGAGAGAGAGAGAGAGAGAGAGAGAGAGAGAGAGAGAGAAGAAGGAAGAGGAGGAGGAGGAGGAGGAGGAAGTACAATGAATAGAGTGCTAAAGTTGAGAATACTACCTCATATAAACTTACATAAGTTACTTAGCCTCTTTCTGTCTTAATGACATAATAATGAACATAATAATAATAATAGCACCTTTTTGGAAGGATTGTTGCCAGGGTATTCGACTGCATCCAGGGTCTTAGCCAGTCATTCTGAACTATGTCTTGCTTCTGAACTCTGATGACTCTGGAGGAGAGAGTGAAACTTTGCATACTCCTGTCTAACTTAAATCTAATTCACTTAAAAAATCAAGTCATTACCCTCTTGATGTCATTGTTCCTCTTTGAGAATGAAGGATGAACAACAATCTGTGAAGATTAAATGAAATGTTAGTAAAAACACTTTGCAAACCTTAAAGGACTATATAAATGCTAGTTCTTCTTAACTATTGTATTGCACTTAGGATCATAAACTCAGACCTGAAAAGGAATTTAGAAACCATCTAGTACAATCTCTCATTTTAGCAATGAGGAATCAGAGGCCCAGAGAGTGACTTGTCCAAGGTCAAACAGGAATTTAGTGGCAGAGCTGAGATTTAGGCCTAGGTCTATTGCATCTTACTGATCTCCCCTCCCACCATGTACTCTAACCTTTAGCCACAAGAAGGTGATAGGAGGCAGATGGTTGCTTTGTAAGTTATATAATTGAGATTACAAATTGTAAAAAAAAAAAAAAAAAAAAAAGGAAATTAAAAAATTATGTTATTATGTTTTAAAAAAGAAAATGAATACTACATATATCATGGAACATTGATTGTACCCCAAGTTCACCTTTCTTTGGAAAAGGTCCAATTTGAAAATTCTCACTACATTTTCTTCCTTGCCTCTCCCTTCTCACATTTCTCCTCATCTTCTCACTTTCTTAGTAGATTCCTTTGTGGATTCATCATCTTCTCAATGGTTCATCTACTCATCTAGAGTGAGTCACCATTGACAAGGATGCTCATTTTAAAACTGGCCATACTGGCTGAACATGAATCTGATTTGCCGGCTCAATTGTACAGAATAACAATCTTTGCTTTTGTATATATCTAACCTCATGAGTAAAATGCAATATATTACAGAAGAGCTCAGATAACTGTCTTAATAGTCCTGTCATTTTCACACTAAGATAGGCAATAGCAGCAAACTCTTCTGGATTTGAATTTTTGAAATATAAGAAAGAGAACAAATGACATTTTCTAGGCCTCAGAGTCATGGGATAAAATGGTAGATACAAACAATAAAAAAAAACCTCACACCCAAACTTAATAATGTTTTCCTTGTTTTCTCTACTCCCATTGCCTCCCCTTTGCAAATATACTCTAACCTTCACCTTCACTCCACCCTTACTCCATCACCTTCTCCCCTATCCTTCCCACCTCTTGCTCTTGTTTGGAGAACAATAAGCAGATCACTAATTTGAATGTTATTTCCAAAAATCAACTGCCCTTTATTTATATTCACAATCTCTGTGATTTCCCCAGACCTGAAACAATTTCTCTGGCTTCTCCTTTCCTGTCTAATGTTTTACTCATCTCTGGGGGATGTTTTTATGCTTCCTCCACACGTAGCATAATAACTATTACATAGTAGGTGCTAAATAAATGTTCATTCCTTCATTCATTCTTTCATTCATGTGTTCATAACAGTTGCAGATTCCTTTCCTGATTACATCAATTGTTAGTACTCCCGACCAGTTACTTTGTATTTAATATGAATATATTTTGTAGTCGTTTATCTATGTATGCATTGTTCAAATTCTTGTCCCCTTCCTCCTCACCTCTCCTACAAAATATAAACTCCTTGCAGCTTACTGGCTTGTCTTTGTGTTCCCAGGGACTAGAATAGTTCCTGGCACCTAGTAAGTGCTTAATCAATGATTGTTGAATTGACTGAATTGATTTGGATGGAATCAAATTGGATGGAATTGGATGGATGAATTGAATGTAATGGGAAAGTATTGGTCTTGGTATCAAAAGACTTGGGTTCATAAACACAGCTCTAGCATTTATACTAGCTGCCTGACCTTGGGCAAGTCTCTTAACCTCACTGAGCTTCAGTTTCTTCATCTGTCAAGTGGGGGTAACAATGCTTACATGACTCACATCATCTTATGAGTAATGTACAGAAATTGTGAGATCTTATTATTAAAAAACAAAAAGTCCCATCAGGCATCCTTAAAGAGGCCCCTAAGAGAAATTAAAGTTAATCTTCTGATTCAAAACTGCTACATTATTTAGCTGAATTTTCGTTACAAAAACAACAAGAGATCTCAGTGTTTGTTAAGACCTTTTAGATAATCTCTTTTTCATCACATCTACTATCAGACAGTGATGATGTATTGTTTAGTTTGCATGAACTTCCATTCTCTTTCCTTATTTTATTTTTTGTAACAATGAATGCTCTTTAGGGAGAAAAGGGGAAAATATACAGAAAAGAAGGTGATGTTCAAAAAATATAACAGTTAAATTAGAGTTTAAAACAATAAAGGAGCTGTTGTTGGTGCACAACAGAGTTAGTTATGCCTTGGAAGGGAAGCCATTTAGAAAACTCCTAAAGAAGATCCACAGGGGCAGCTAGGTGTCTCAGTGGATAGAGCACTGGCTCTGGAGTCCTCCTGACCTGAGTTCAAATTTGACCTCAGACACTTAATAATTGCCTAGCTGTGTGACTTCGGGCAAGTCACTCTTAACCCCATTGCCTTAAATAAATAAAAATTTTTAAAAAGAATTTAAAAAGAATTATTAAAAAAGATGATCCCCAGGACATCATAGAAATTAGAATTTGACAGAAACTTTCAAGTTTCATCCAGTCCAACCCCATCATTTTACAAAGAGAAAACCATGGATGAGTTACCTATCTGAAATTGCTTCTTCATCTATAAAATGAGGGAGTTAGAATGCCTTCCTTCTGGTTCTAAATCATTTGGACTGATCCTGTAAAGAGAGAACTAGGATAATAGTAAAAAGTATTTGAACCAATGTTCTCAGATTTCAGATAGGGCTCTAAGCCCACTGTATTGTATTTTCTGGGTTGTTAGATGAATTAACTGAAGAGCCAGAGCAATTTTCTTGGAAGAGTCATGGATTGCTGAGAATACATAGAAATAGCAAAGAAAAGGAGATACATTATCATTCAATCTTTTTTCAATAATTCACTGAGCCATTTTAAAACAAGAAATGTTGGATCAGGATAAGGCAGTCCCATGGGGTGGAGGAAAATAGATCAGGATATAGATTTAGTGGACATGGATTCAAATTCTAGCTATCAAAAAGATGTGGATTCAGTGGACCTGAATTACAATCTTGCCTCAACCTCTTAACATTTGAGTGAACTTGTACAAGTCTTTTAACTTTTCTCATTTTTCTTATCTTTAAAATGAGGGAGTTAGATTTCCCAGATTTCTAAAGTCTTTTCTAGCTCTAAATCTATGATTCTGTGTCTTCTCTGACTTTAAGTCTTTAGTTTTTTTTTCTGTTCTACCACCCACCTAAACCATTGCTAATGGAAGGTTTCCTTCTTCTCTTCATTCCAACACTAAGCATTTTTAGGGTGGCAATATCAATAAGTTTGATATTAATTGGGTGTGGGTGAGGATGACAATATTGGCATTGGATGACTATCTGGTATTACATTGGGAGATTATGCCTTTGCTTCATAGTACCCATGTGATATCCCAATTGGTAGATCAGTGATTTAAAAAGTCACCTTAAGGGGGCAGAGCCAAGATGGCAGTGTGAAGGCAGAATTTCCCAGAAACTCCTTCCCCCCAAAACTCCAAAAGCCAACAAATTATGACTCTAGCCAAAATTTAGAGGGGCAGAACCCACAGAAAGACTGAGTGATACATTTTCCCAGTCCAAGATAACTCAGAAATTCCACAAGAAAGGTATGTTTCACCAGGAAATGGGGGTTGAAAAAAAGCCTCTGCCACAGTCCAGCCCAGCCCAGTCCAGCCCAGGGATCACTGGCAACAGTTTGAAGGGGTGGTGAGAGAACTCTGCTATACCATAATGAGTGTGGAGTGAGGAGCATCGGCTGCAGAAGCTGCAGCAAGAATTGGGGGAAATCAGCCTGCACCTCCAGAGCACAGCCCACAGATGGTGAGGGGGTCAGGAAGGCTGCAGGAATCTTGCTGCTCTCCCTGGGGCAGAACTCTACTGTTTGCCCACACTCAGATCCAGGTTGCAGTTTGGCTTTCCATACTAAGATAGCAGAGACCTCCTCACAGCTCCAGGGCATAGGGGAATGCCTGTGGTCCTCTATATATCAAAGCACAGGCAAGGGAGCATATGCCCTTGAAGGAATAAAGGTCTCAGTGGGGTGTACCAAAAAACCTCCAAAGCAGGTGTCCCAATAATACTCAAAAGCTCAAGAAACACCCCCAAATCAGGCACAGACTGGAGAAATGAGTAAACAGAGAAAAAAGAGGAACACTGCTGAGAAATACATTGTCTATGATCCCAAGAATCCTCCTCAATCTGAAGATGAGGAAGTACAAGCTCCTACATCTAAAGACTCCATGAAAAATGGAAGTTGGGCTCAGTCTATAACAGAGCTCAAAAAAGATTTTGAAAATCAAGTAAGGGGGATAGAAGAAAAATTGGGAAAAGAAATGAGAGAATGAGAGAGATGCAGAAAAAACATGAAAAAGAAGTCAGCAGCTTAGTCAAGGAGATCCAAAAAATATTGAAGAAAATAACATGTTAAAAACTAGCATAGGTCAAATGGATAAAACATTCAAAAAAGTTGTTTAGGAGAAGAATGCTTTAAAAAAGCAGAATTAGCCAGCTGCAAAGGAGATAAGAAAGCTCTCTGAGGAAAATACATTCTTTAGATGTAGAATGGAGCTAAAGGAAGCTGATGACTTTACAAAAAGTCACAATACAATACTTCAACACCAAAAGAAAGAAAAATTAGAAGAAAATGTGAAATATCTCATTGAAAAAATAACTGATGTGGAAAACACATTCAGGAAAGATAATTTAAAAATTATTGGGATACCTGAAAGTCATGATCAGGAAAAGAGCCTTGACCTCATTTTTAAAGAAATCCCATTGGAAAAGTACTCTGATATTCTAGAAATAGAGGGCAAAATAGAAATTGAGAGAATCCACCAATCTACCCTGGAAAGAGATCCAAAAAAAAATATCCCCAGGAATATTATAGCCAAGTTCCAGAATTCCTAAGTCAAAGAGAAAATATTACAAACAGCTGTGGAGCTGCAGTCAGGATCACACAGGACTTAGCAGCAATTACAAGGGCTCGTAGGGTTTGGAATATAATATTCCAGAAAGCAAAGGAGCTCAGAATGCAACTGAGAATCAACTGCTGAACAAAACTGAACATCCTCTTCCAGGGGAAAAGATGGACTTTCAATGGACCAGGGGAATTTCAAATGTTCCTGTTGAAATGACCAGAGCTGAACAGAAAGTTTGACCTTCAAATACAGGACCCAGGTGAAGCATAGAGAGCAGAGAAGGGTAAATTACGAGGGATTTAATGATGATGAACTGCATGTATTCCTGCATAGAAAAATGATACTGATAATACTCATATGAAACTTCTCATTTAATAGAGCAGGTAGAAGGAGCTTTTATAGATGAAGCACAGGAAAGAGCTGAATCTGAAAATATAATATATTGCAAAAATGAAATTAATGGCTAAAAGGGAAAGGCACTGGGATTAAGAGAAAGGAGAGGTGGAATAGCCTAAGGTAGTTTGTATAAAAGATATTTTTTTCTTCTTTTTACAATGATCTTTTGCAATGATATGGGAGGGGGGGAAGGTGAGGGAGAATGAGGGAACCTTCACTCTCATCAGAAATGGCTCAGAGAGGAAACAGCATACACACCCAATAGGCTATAGATATCTAGAGTAAAAAAGGAGAGAAGAGGGAAAGGGGGTAGGCAGGGGATGTGGGTGATAGAGGAGAGGGTAGATCATAGGAGAGAATAATCAGATATAACACATTTTCTTTTTTACTTCTTGCAAGGGTCTGGGATTGGGTGGCCTGTCCAGGACCACAGGGCTGGGTGGTTCATGGGTCTCAGGGGTGATATGTGGGCTCAGGGCCTCTTGGCCCCAGGGCCAGTGATCAGTCTACTGTGCTACTCAGCCACCCTACAGCACATTTTAGAAGAGGGACAGAGTGAAAGGAGAGAGAAAATATAATATATGGTAGTGGGGAGGAATGGATGGAGGGAATTACAATCAGCAACAGCAACAGTGCAAAAATATGGAAGTAACTTTTATGATGGACTTATCATAAAGAATGTGATCCAGCCAAGACAGAGCTGATGGTATCAGAACACAGACTGAAATGCAATTTTTTTCTCTTTCCTTTACTTTATTTCTCATGAGGATCTATATTTTTTGGGGGGAGGGTATATTGTGTTTACTCTTAAAACAAGAATATTTTAGTAATGTATAAAAAAATCACTTCTACAAAAATATTCATAGCAGCCCTGTTTGTGGTGGCAAAGAACTGGAAATTAATGTAAATATCCTTCAATTGGGGAATGGCTTAGCAAACTGTGGTATATGTATGTGATGGAAGACAATTGTTCTAGTAGAAGACAGGAGGGATGGGAATTCAGGAAAGAATGGAAAGATTTGCATGGACTGATGCTGAGTGAGATGAGCAGAACCAGAAGAACACTGTGCAACCTAGCAGCAACATGGGGGTGATGACCAACCTTGATGGATATGCTCATTCCATTAGTGCAACAATCAGGCACAATACTTTATTTTTCTTCCTTAGGGATATGATTTCTCTCTCATCACATTCAACTTAGATCAATATATACCATGGAAACAATATAAAGACTAAAAGACTGCCTTCTGTGGGGGGTGGGGCGAGGGAAGCAAGATTGGGGGGAAAATTGTAAAAAAATTCAAAATAAAATAAAAATTTTTTTAAAAAGTCACCTTAATTCATTATAGGTATCCAATACTTTACATACCACCTTACCATCTGCTAGGAAACCAGAGCCTACCTAGATTGACCATATTACCACCTACCATGCTTCTTTGTTTCTATCAGGTATGTGAATCACTGGACCCAGACCTCTAAAGACTATGTCCCTCTACCATGGTGGGAGTTAATTCACTCAATTTCACCATAACCCTCTGATGTCTAGGGATTGCTCAAACAATAAATTTCCTCAAAGCAACCTCTTTTTTTAAATAGAAGTTTTGCCAAATAAGAGTCACCATTTATGATGAGTGACTCAATTTCTAGGGCAAGGTACCTCCTCTCCCTTTCCACCAAATCAAGTGTCAAGAATGGGGAAGGAAGGAGACATCATATTCTTTATGAGATAGTTAGATCAATTTAGTCAAGAGTCCCCTAACCAGTCCGGACTGGGAACAAAAAGCTGTTTATTTGTCTTATTGCATTTCCATTGGCTCTGTTTCTCTCTCTCTCTCTCTCTCTCTCTCTCTCTCTCTCTCTCTCTCTCTCACACACACACACACACACACACACAAATATACACCCTGCGTGCCTTGAAAGGATATAATTTAATGTGGTTTCTGGTTCAGAATTCTGAACACTGTATCTTTGTGCCTTAGTCAAAATAAAATCCAGGCAGTCAAAGAATAAGCACACCACATAGATACTGGACAAAAATGATGAGTGCATAATATCACTATTAACCCCTAATTATTTGCACAAAGAGACCGTGAATACATTGAAAAATTATTATAAGGCTGCAATACATTTCTATTTATTTTCCCCAGAACTAAAGATCAGGTAAACTCAATGATCATTCTATAAATAGCAACTCCAGGAATAGCAGGATGTAAAGGTTTACACATTAAATCCAAACACCCCAGGTAGGGAGGTTGCTAAAACTCTGAGCCTGACAGCTGGGGAGTATTTATTTCCACCTGTGCCTACTACTTAATCCTTCTGATAAGTGGAGGTTGGGTGGAATGTCACATAGAGTAGGGGTGAATGGATGGAAGGGAGGTTCTGCCAAAGAGTGTTTGAAGAAGGTATTTGTGTGTCCTGGGAAATATTTGAAAATGATGTCCTTTGGATGTTTTTCTCCATCAAGGTTTTCAATCTTCACTGGTACCATATGTAACCTGATACCATGAAATAAATAACTCTGTACCGCGCAGAGCTTAATTTTCTGGAAGTTAAAACACCTGCAAAATTAAATCTTTTGTAACATTGTTATAACCAAGAAATATCTAAAAATAGAAAATTTTCACAAATATATGAGATGTAAGAGCTACTTCCCATTAGATAATGAATGGGGAAGGGGCAAGAACCACTTTTGAAACACTTATATGCCAGGGACTGGGTTAAATACTAAATAAGGAAATAAAAATAAGCAGAACAGTCACTGAACTTGAGGAACTTACATTTTAATGGTAGAAGACAGCATATATTGGGAAATGGTAGTCAGGGAGGAATATTTTGGACATGGATGGCAGAGGGATGGTGATTGGAATCATAAGATAATTGATTGACATCTTCTTTCCTGTAATGGTAGCATTGATTTGATTACAGTGCTTAGAGTTAGATTTGGAAGTCAGGAAGGAAAAGGGACATGTACATAATGATGATGCTGACGTGAAGATGGCCAGCATGTAGAGAAGATGACTGCTCTTTAATCAGAATCCCCAGGTCCCAAGCTGGGAAGAAGCTTGAACTCTGGGTGAAATGTAGATGTCAGAACATATAATGTTTTGTCCTTCATTTTTTTTTTTAGGTTTTTGCAAGGCAAATGGGGTTAAGTGGCTTGCCCAAGGCCACACAGCTAGGTAATTATTAAGTGTCTGAGACCAGATTTGAACCCAGGTACTACTGACTCCAAGGCCTTATCCACTACGCCACCTAGCAGCCCTTGTCCTTCATTTTCAAAGAAGGCCACGACATCAGGGAGGTGATGCCATGACAAGCATGTGAATTGGATTTAAGTGAGTGGGGCTATGCTATGTGCTATTCTCCTCCAGAGCCATCTGGGTCCAGTATCCAGATATGAATCAGGATAACTGGAAATAGCCACGGATGCCAAGCAATCAGGGTTAAGTGACTTGCCCGAGGTCACACAGCTAATAAGTATCAGAGATTGAATTCAAACTTCTGCCCACCTGATTCTAAGACCAGTGCTCCATCCACTCTATCCAGTGCCACTATGTCAGAACTAACAAAGGAAGTGAAACAGTTTTCAAAAGTAGAAATGAAACCAGGGGCAGCTAGGTGACACAGTGGATAAACTGTCATTCCTGGAGTCAGCAGGACCTGAGTTCAAATGTGACCTTAGACACTTAATAATTACCTAGCTGTATAACCTTGGACAAGTCACTTAACCCCATTGTCTTCCAAAAAAACAACAAAAAAAAGGAAGAAATGAAACCTATCCATGTACTCTGTTTAAATCTATGTAGCTATTTATTTATATGTTGTCTTCTTCATTGGAATATATGATCCTTGATTATTTGCCTTTCTGTGTGTTCCTAGCACTTAAATTCCTGACATATAGTAACAGTTTAATAAATGATTGTTGATAGATTGATATTCATATCCTGAGAAAAGTGCCTCTTGGAAAAAGAAGAGTGGTTCATATGGTCCAAAGTCAGGACCTAAGACCACAACATGGAAGTGGAGGGAGGGACAGAAGACCATTATTTTAACTCCTTACTTTCATGATTTTTTTTTTTTGTCCTTTGTTCTTGGACCATGACATCAGAGAGGTGATACCATGGCATGCAAGTGAATTGGATTTGAAAGAGGGAGCTGCTGAGCAAAGTCACCAGTCTAACTTTCTTTTACAGAATCATCTGGAGATGATGGACTTATGGAAACTGTGTAGGACCCTGTAGGAGAGAAAGGCTTCACTAGAACATTAATGTTGTCCTGCTGGAATCACCAAATACAATTCCCTTCTAAAGGGAATTATTCTAAGTGCCTTAGGTGCTTTCCCTATATATTCATATGCTTCTTTCTGTCAATTATTTGTATTCTTTCATAAAGTAAACCAAAGACTATCTTCTACCTGATAATTCTTGAGTGCTTTTACAGAGAAACTGAAGGTCTTGTTATCCACATTTTTAGAAATCTAGACATGATTATATTTGGAGATATCTCAGAGCAAATTCTGGGAGGGAACATGTGAGATGGACTGTAACTTTTTTGGGGTGAGTACCAAAGATTCAGCCCAATCTTTACAAACCCAGATATTGGGAGGCTTTAGGTCAGAGGTTACAAATTAGGTTATGGTGTCCTTTATTTATTCTATGTACCGGATGTCCCCTACGCAGTTGCAAACCTTATTAATTCAACTGTGTGAGACAACTGTGTAGCAACCAAGGAAAACTTCTTAAAAGCCTACTCAACATATTCCTCTCAGGTTTCCCAGTATCCTAGTCTTCTGAAAGCTGATATCTAAAAGGGAATATAGGACACAATTTATTAAATGTGAATGGAATAATCAATTTTTAATGTTTGGTTTTTTTTGCAGTGCTAACCAGTTTATGTATTATTCAATTTAATAAGCATTCATAAAAATGTAACAACATACTATATACTAGAGATATTGCATTCTACTAGATTCTTGCTTTCTGTCTACTGCTCCTTCCAGTTATTCTTCTTAGTTAGCCTTCAGCTACTCATCTGCCATCTTCACTAGAAGATGCTCTGAGAAGAGCAGAAGAGATCAAACTCAAATGCCAATTCTCTATTAACATATTTGACTGTAAAATTTGAGGAAGAAGAAGAAAACTGAAGAGCTTTTTGTGTTGGGGATATGTGGGGTTAAATCCCTGGAGATTTCAATGTGTTATTCATTCCAACCTAATTCCCCCACTATCCTTGAGACTAGGAAATATGATTTAGAAAAACTACCAGATCTGGAATCAAAGGTCAAAAAAAAAAAAGAAATTTATCTCCTTACTTCTCTAAAGTTACTGCTCAAAGCATACTCTATGAAACTTGATGTAATGTTAACGGTATTATAATGGAAATTGGGAAGCTGGGATCCAAGTCTGAGCTTTGTTTTCTTATCATTCAGTCATTTTCAGGCATGTCTGACTCTTAGTGATCCCATTTGGGGTTTCCTGTTTCTTTCTCCAGTTCATTTTACAGATGAGGAAATTGAAGTACACAGGGTTAAATGACTTGTCCAGGATCACCCAGCTAATAAGTATATGAGGCTGATTTGAACTTAGTGCTTCCTGACCCCAGGCCCACTCTGTGCCACCTAGCTGCCCAATATAGTGGGCAGTATAACATATTATTAATATAATGTAACAGCATAATATATAAAATAATATAACACATGACATTAGATAATAGTCTGGGAGGTCCCTGAGCATTGGAGAAACTGAATCTTATGATGAAGATTAAAAATAAGTTTGATGGAATTGTGGTACAGAGAGAATAGAGAGTAAATGAGGTGATAGTAAGATGGGTATTTCAGAGATCTTAAGCATGCAAATGAATACTACCATGCTAACATGAATGGTAATGGTAACATCAAGTGAACATTCCTATGTGGGACAAAGATCAAATGAAGATATAGTTCATGGAAGCAGAAGAGTTAGCTGAACCAGGAGTCCTTGGTATTTGAGAGATTGCAAAGGGCACAGTGGCGATAGAAGGCAGAAATGGAAGGGGACTTGTAGTGGTGATATAACTGAGGTGGATGAAGATGAGAGAATGAGGAGATTTGGTAGGAGATGAGGTAGTGTTTGCTAGAGGTAGTCTACATTTTTGTATTATCTTTAGTAGAAGAGGAAAAGGTATCTTTTCCCTAGAAATATGACAGTGCTAAAGGAGTCCTGTGAATGGCAGAGGGCAAAATCAGTCCTCTTGACCCTGCTAGGAAAGAAGGTAGGTAGAACCTGGTATCAGCAATGCTCCTCATAGATGAATCAACTGAGGTAGTAAAACATTTTTGAAGTGCTTATTATATGTCCCTGCCTTCAAGGAGTTTATACATTCCATTCAAAGAAGACAACACATAAAATGGACTGAAAAATCAGGAAGGGAGGGAGAAGGGGAAAGTGATAAATTTTATAGAGTCAGGAATGGAATTGAGAGAGAAGCGTCATGGCTGGTTAAGGACAGGAGGAGAAATATCTCCAGGGTGGAAAAGAAACTAGCATGGAGGTTTCAGAAAGTCAGATTCTCCAAGGAAAGAATAGGAGACGAGAAAGAAGTAGATCGTGGCTGGTCTGGGCAGTTCTACAAATAGAAATTCAGAGAGGAACTTACCAACGAGAGACTAGGAGGTGGGCTATAAGGATAGAGGCATTTCCAGTATGAGGGAGGGAAAAATCCAGAGTCAGGAGTGAAAGCCAGATCAGAAGTCAGAGTATTACTAATGAATATTGATGTAAAAATAATAAATATTAGTAAAGTGATTACATCAGGGGCAGCTTGGTGGCGCAATGAATAGAGCACCAGCCCTGGAGTCAGGAGGACCTGAGTTCAAATTTGACCTCAGACACTTAATAATTACCTAGCTGCGTGACCTTGGGTAAGTCACTTACACTGCCTTGCCAAAAAAAAAAGACTACATCAACATATTGAAGAGATTACTCACCGTGAGTAGGCTAGATTTATACCAAGATGGCTCAGTAATAGAAAAAGTTTAACTGCAATACTCAATATTCTAATAGACCTTTGATCTTATCAAATCTGGAGTTCCCTCCAACAAAGCAGACCAAAATTATCCATGGCTACCTATCTTGCTCTAATTGTCCGTCTTCTCCCAAAACTTCTTCATCTCCTCTCTTTGAGAGTCCACCTAAAGTGCTGAAGACCTTTCTTAATTTCTCCTGATAGTGGGAGGATTCCAGTACAGTGCCCCAACTGTCTGTTTGTTAACTTCTTTCTTGACTTGTGACTAGATAATCTCTTATTTTATAGGATCTCAAAATGATATCCTTTACTCGTCCCTCCTCCTTGTTGGTTAATTGTTTTTGTTTAGTCATATCTGACTCTTTGTGACCCTGGAGGCCATAGCACACTAATGTTGTCTGTGGGGTTTTCTTGGCAATGATACTGGAGTGGTTTGCCAGTTCTTTCTCTAGTGTACCAAGGCAAATAGGTTAAGTGACTTGCCCAAGTTCACACATCTAGTAAGTGGATGGTGTCTGATTTGGACTATAATTGTTCTTCATCTTTCTTGTAAACTAGAGTGGCCTTTTCATATACATCCCTCTCTGAAACACAATGTTAATAAGAAGATAATTAAAAAATCACATGATTATTTTAATAGATTCAGAATATAATTGACAAAACATAACACTAATTTGTGTTTAAAAAACACTTAAAAATCATGGGAACAAATTGACATTAAGTATCTATCTAGAACAAAAAAGTAGTACAATTTTAATGAATATATACTAGAAACCTTTCCAATAGGATCATGGTAAAGCAAGGACAAACACACTCAGCAGCTTGACAAATTTATCCTTCCAATGTATTCCCTCAAATTTGGTTGAGCAGGCTGGCCTTTGGATTTTCTCAGGGTTTATCTCTCAACCTCATGTTCCTCACATAGGCCACTATCTGATCTAGCTAGGGCCTCCATTCTATTAACATTATCTCATCATTGCAGTGGTAAATATTTGTACCCTTAAGAAGGGGAGCCTCTTTTAGGTCTCTGTCCACCAGATTGTTATAATATGAAGGCTAGTTTAGGCAGCTCTGAGGAATAATAGTAAAGGTATATTAGAATTCTTTTTGACTGAAAAAGAACAGGTTCTCACTATTCTCAGTTATAGGAATATAAACAAAGGAAATGACAAATCTGATAACTCTATACCACTCACTCAGGCTCTGGAACCAACATATTGGTTTATAGTAAGAAGGCAAGAAAAAGAAATTGAGGGAAAAAGGAAAGGCAAAGTGAATGCAAAATTGTCCTTATTTACAGATAATATGATGCTTATCTTGGAGAATCCTAGAGATTCAGTGACAAAAACAATGAAACAATTAGCAGCAAATAAAAAAACCCCAAAATTCTGTGTATTACTAAGGAAATCCAGGAAGAGGAAATTAAAAATATATTTTATTCAAAGTTATTATAAAGTATGGAAAATCTCTGTCAATCTTATATGTTGATGATTTTATAAGAATACAATTAGATTATCTTTACAGAAAAAAGGAAAATACATCAAATTGTCTATGGTTGGGCCATATAATATAATAAAAATGATTATAATATACAATTTTCAGATTTATTGTCTTACAAATTAAATTGCCAAGACACTATATATCTGGGTAAAATAATATCAAAATTCATTTGGAGGGAAAAAAGATCAAGAGTTTCAAGGGAGATAATGAAAAAAGTAGTAATGGAAGGGGTCTAGCATTATTAGATCTCCTATAATACTATAAGGTAGAAATCATCAAAAATGCTTGGTGTTAATTAAAAAACCAAAAACTGTATTTAATGAAACATGCTAATTTGGCAAGGCCCAGAAATGATAGTATCATAATATTCAATTCATAGTACTTTAGTAGCATAATATTCAATAACCCCCACCCCCAAAATAACTTCTGCAGTGAGGATTCCCCTTTTCTTTGACTGAACCTATTATTTTATGGTGTGGCAATCAGTGAGAAACCACTTCTATCAGTGAAAAATGAAACCTCTGCAACTTACAGTTTTAGAGAATTGCTTTAGGCCCTGCGAGGTTAAATGACTTCTCCAGAGTCACAAAAATATGAGACATAAGCTAAATATAAGAGATCACATCTTAAAGAAATTAGAGAATAAAAGGACGTACCACTCATATTAATGATTAAAGAGAGAATTTTTAACTAAACCATAATTAGAAGTAAATATTGTGCGGGGTATTGAGACCCTAACCCAAAATGACTACTCGGAGTCTTGTCAAAGTGGCAGCAAAAAGTTAAAATTTAATTCGGTTCTTGCAAGAAGCTGGGCAGTTCCTAACTCTCTATGGAAGAGAGAGAGCAGGAAAAAACCAAATTACAGAAGCTGAATCAGGGTTAAAAAAACTCACAAAAACCACAGCCCATTCTCCCTCCTCTTTTCTGCTGACCCTTACAACAATTGGTCAAATTTGATGGTCCGAAGAGAAGGGAAGTATACCTAAACTTTCCCAGGAAAGTTTGTCTTTGTTTACCACCATATATGGTTAGGCTGACATGATTTTTCTAACCAGAGATCAGAGTTCTCATGCTCACCTGATTCTTGAGAAATAGAAATTGAGGCCTATTGCTTAGACTAATTTAGCACTATGTTTCTGAAAAGTCAGCACTTTTGCCCCTCACAATATGAAAGATAAAATAAATGATTTTGATTATATAAATTAAAAAATATTTTGCATAAGCAAAATCTACACATCTAGAATTCAAAGAGAAGCATTTTAACAGTTCTGTTCATTTCCCTATAAACCACTAAGGGCTATCTACTTTTCCTATCAGTCAGAGAAGGTTGTTGTAAGGGGAGCTGATACAACAAGTTCTCCAGCTTCCTCTCTCTTCATCAGTAGGGAGGAGATACTTCCTCCCTCCTTCCTTTGGTATTAACTTAACAGATGGCTTGGGCAAGTCTAAAGATTTCTGTTTGGTCTCCATAATATCCCACATAGAGAATGGATGGTCTTTCCTATAACCAATAGTGGAAATTAGGACTTTGCTATAAACCTTTTGGGATCCCCTCAAATGATTATAATCATACCTATATGGCAGCCCCTGATATTTTTGGAGCCTCACTTCTTTCTAGGCTACTTAGAATTTAGCTATATGGCACTGGGTCTCCTTGTAGTCAGATAGGTAGGGTCACCTGGAGCCTCAGAGAAAACTTCTATTCTTGGTCCTAGAGGGAACCCTCCCCTTAGTCTTTAGGAAATATGTTAATTTTGGTCAGAGACAGAAAGATACTGATCCTGTAGGTAACTATAGTTACTAGTGCTCCATTGGTTGGCAATTCATTGCCACTTTATCAAGCCCATGATTTAAGAGTCACTTCCAATGCTTCTTATTAGAATGGATGTCATTATTCTTTGCTCAGATAGCAAAGTTGTTGGTTCTATGCTTTCTCTTGACACTCCTAGATGTCTATTTGCACCAATATTTGTATTTACCAATAGTGTTGCAGTGTCTGGGTCAGATTTCCTGCTCAAATTTTATATTTGGTTTGCCCATGTTTGCCTATTCTAGCTACAACCAGATGTCACTCAGGTAGGATTCCATCCAGAACATAGTGTCTAGTTGATTCACAGACTAGGCAGAGAGTATGAGTTATTATGGATAGAGTAGAATAGATCTAGTCTATCAACTAATCTCCTTTAGGAATTTCACCCCCTCCCTTGAAGATCCACATTGAAGAAATGGGTGTACCTAGAATTCATCTTGATGGGACCAAGTATATAGCCATCTAAAAAGGTACAAAAGACAGTCCCCATACAATGCCTTTAATTGAATTAACTGACTGTACAAAAATAAATTTTTTTTTTTGTAGTTACCAGAAGCCAATGCAGCTCTATTTCCAGGAGTACTTCAGCATTGGCTTCATTGGAGCATGTGCTCACTAACTATAACCATTATGATGCATTAGGTTACTATTTAAAATTCTGTACTCTTGAATTCCTTAGCAGTAACAGTTCATCAGTCCCCCTCTGGGAAGGAAGTCACTCCCTGGGGAGCACTAATTAGGTGAGTCTGAAGCTCTCTTACCACAGGATTGGATTCCCCAAATCCTATCCTTTGCTTCTCCTTTCATATAACTTTACTCTTCATGGAATTCCACACATATTCTAGCATGATTTTTGAGTTGGAAAATAGTATTCCTGCTGTGACCTGTTATTCTGTGACCCCATTTAATATGTGCTGTTAATTAATACATGAACCCCTCCTCTACTTTCTGGACATAGTTCTTAAAAAAACGAGTTCTGTCTCTCATTGTTAAATGTATAAGGATATCTTATATAACAGTAACTTTTAGAACCTATCTTGCTAACTATTTGGATTTGAGAGGGGGTGTGTCCCTCTGTTTCCCATTGAAAGGACTCTGCATAGACTTGTATGACCTTTCCAAGGTCATAAGTTTTCTTGGACCCAGAGTCTCATATACCTGAATCTGATAACTTACTTCTTCTGCACAGTCCTCCTTCTGTTTTAACCAAGGTAATTTCAATCCACATGGTAATAATGGGCATCCTTGTTTCAGCCCTGATCTTATTGGAATTGGTCTTAGTTTATCTCCATTACCTATAATATTTGTTGATGGTTTTAGATAGATACTGCTTATTATTTAAAGGAAAATTCCATTTATTCCTATACTTTCTAAGTTTTTAATAGGAATGGATGTTGTATTTTGTCAAATGCTTTTTCACCATCTATTGAGATAATCTTATTATTTCTTTGGTTATGTTATTGATATGTTCAATTATATTGAGTGTTTTCCTAATATTGAACCTTCCCTGCCTACCTGTCATAAATTCTACATGATCTTGGGGTATTATCCTGGAAAAAAGTTATAATCTCTTTGCTAAAATTTTATTTAAGACTTAGGGAGCTTGGTCTATAATTTTCTTTGGCTGTTTTGACTCTTCCTGGTTTACATATCAGCACCATATTGATGTCACAAAAGGGGTTTGTCAGAATTCCTCCAAATTTCAAAAACAGTTTATATAGAATTGGAATTAATCATTCCTTAAATGCTTAGTAGAAGTTCCTTGTAAATTCATCTGGACCTGGACACTCTTTCATAGAGTGTTTATTGATAATTTCTTCAATTTCTTTTTCTGAAATGGGGTTAAGTATTTCATTTCCTCTTCTGTTAATCTGGGTAGTTTGTATTTTTTGTAAATATTTATCCATTTCACTCAGGTTGTCAAATATGTTGGCATACAGTTAGGCAAAATAGCTCAGAATTATCTCTTTAATTTTCTCCTCATTGGTGATGAGTTCACCCTTTTCATTTTTGATACTGGTAATTTGGTATTCTTCTTTCTTTCTTTTAATTAGATTAATCAAAGGGTTATCTATTTTATTAATTTTATCATAAAACTCAGATTGGATTTGAACTCAGATCTTCTTGACTCCAGGGTCAGTGCTCTATACCTGCACCACCTAGCTGCACCATAGCATAATATATTTTACTCCAATCTGTTACCTTTACCCCATATCTCTTTGCTTCAAATATGTTTCTTATAAAGAAATCCAACTTATGTTGGATTCTGATTTTTTAATTTTTAATTCATTCTGCTATCTGCTTCTGTTTTCTGGGAGAGTTCATCCCATTCAAATTTACATCTAAGATTACTAATTCTGTATTTCTGTGTTTCTCCATTTATACTTTTTCTCTTTTCTTTCCTCTTATTCCTCCTCACCAAAGTTTTTCTCCCCTTTTAACTTTCTCCCCCTTTAATTTTTCTTTTAAATTTTAACTTTAACTTTACTTTCACTTTTACTTCACCTTCCCTTTTATCAGTCTCTTCTTCTTTTTTTTTCCTTCCCCAGCTGCCTACTTCCTTGTAGGGTGGGAGAGATTTTTAACCCAATTGGGAATGCATGTTATTCTCTCTCTGGGACAAATCTATTGATCCCTTCTTTTCCTCTACTATAATAGATCTTTGTATCTCTTCACCTGGTATTATTTATCCACTAATGCCTTAACCTTCTAGTTTAGTCCTTCTTTTGTGTTTTTTGTTTGTTTGTTTTAGCCCTTTCTCAAAATATACTCCTTTTATCTGTCCTGATAGAAATACTATTCCCACAGGTTAATTGATTGATAAGCAGTATTGCCTTGTAGTCACTAAGTACCCTCCCCTCTTTTGTCTCATTAGGAATACACTTCTCAAGAGTCATAAATCTCATCAAATTATAATCACTTTATACCTTACCCCCTTTCAAGTACCCTCCCTGGACATATAATTCTCATGAGCCAAAGCATCATGCAAAGTCAAATTATTTCATTAACCAATTATACCCCCCCAAATTGTAGCCAAAGTGTCAAGCAAAGTAAAAATCTCTTCATGATGTTTTCGTGTCCAGTCCCTCTAAGTACCCGCTCTCCTTCCTTCTCTATATTACTCCAACCATAACCCTACAGCCCTTCCAAAGTATCTGTAAGCTCTCTCCCTCTGATCCTTTTTGCATGGTACTAAAATCCTTGTTAGCTAAAGTATGGATTAAGGCAGGGTGACTTTCTAATCTTTTTATGTCTAACACTTCTAAGTATGCTCTTACCCTCGGTCCCAATTGTACTGCAATCATCCTTAACTAAGATTTCTAGTTAAAGTAAGGTCACTTTGATTTAATTATGCATAGGAACTAAGTACTAGATGAGTTGCATTCCTTTTCTAGTTGGTCAATTTTATTTTTTGATGAGTTATAATTTTTTTCTCAGTTGATTATTTTTACTTTTAAAAGAGTTGATTTCTTTGGTCAATTTTTCATAATTTTCCTATATGGCTCTCGTTGCTTTTTTTTTTCAGTTTTTCTTCTTTCTCTTTTCTTTGGTTTTTAAAATCTTTTTAAAAATCTATGAGGTTTTGGATTTGAGTCCTGTTCACAAATTCCTTTTAGGCTTCCCATGAGGTAATTTTCACTGCTTTCTTCTTCTGAGATGACTTTTTTATCATCTCTATCTGAATAGTAGCTTTCTGTGGTTAATGTTCTTTTGGGTTTTGTTTTGTTTTTTTCTTTTTTGCTCATTTTGATTGTTGAGCTCTGTTCCTGGGGTATAGGGAGTAGAGTCCTGAACTTTTTGTGCTGGGCTTAGGGTCTGATCCCTAGGTTTATTGCTTTCCAAGATGTTTCCTGTGTAGCCCAGACATATCCTATGCAGAGATTTGTTTCTTCCCTCATGTCCAGGCTCTGGTTTGTTCCCAACTCAGTCCTATTAGTTGCCCCAGTGTTCCCAGGGTTCAGACACTTTGTCTGTGAATGGGACCCTCCCTGCTGACTTGCTATCTAGTTGTTGGAACTTGGGCTGCTATCTAACTGCTAAGACCTGGGCTGCACTGGGCTAGAAAACTCTGGCTAACTTTTCTACTCTCCTGCCTAGCTAGCAAGACAACAGACCTTCACTGAAGATCCTCTACAATGTCCTTGGTTGTAAACTCATTTTAATTTTTTTTGATGGGATCTGTAGCTTTATTGTCTGAGTAGAAGCTTCATTTTAGGTTGTGTAAGGAAAAGCTCTGGGAGCATGTTAGCTTCACACTGCTATTTTGGTTCCCAACAGTGTTAACTGTTTAAAAAATTTTCTTTTTGCAAGGCAGTGGGATTAAGTGACTTGCCCAAGATCATACAGCTAGGTAATTATTAAGTGTCTGAGGCCATATTTAAACTCAGGTCCTCCTGACTCCAGGGCTGATTACCTCTCCCAAGATCATCCCTCCCTTCTATCATCTACACCTTTCTTAAAGAAGAGTTGTGATAATCTTTTTTTTTTTTTTTTGCAAGGCAATGGGGTTAAGTGGCTTGCCCAAGGCCACACAGCTGGGCAATCATTAAGTGTCTGAGACTGGATTTGAACTAATCAGCCCTAGAGTTGTGATAATCTTAAATGGGCACGGTTGGTATCTCTGTATTCAGATTTTTGTATTTGTAAGTGGAAATGTGGTATAGTGGATTTAGAATAAGAATGGGGATTTAAATTTGACCTTTGCTTACTGCCTATAAGATCTGGGTAAATCACTTCACTCCCCTTAAACCTCTGTTTTCACATCTCTGTACTAGTTCTTTCCCTGTCACTATTGCCCATATACAAACATTCCTAACCATCTCCATTCTCAAAAGAAAATTGTTTAACTGCATCATCTCCCAAATTACTTGACTGTACCAATCCTAATTCTTAGAAAAGTCTCTCTATATAGACATCTAGAGGAGATGATTTAAAAATAATTGGACTACTTGAAAGTCATGACCAAAAAAAGAGCCTAGATGTCATTTTTCAAGAAATTATCCAGGAAAATTGCCTTGATATCCTAGAAGCAAAGGGTAAAATTTTGAAAGAAACAACTGATCACCTCTTGAAAGAGATCCCAAAATGAAAACTGCCAGGGTTATTATAGCCAAATTTCAGAACTTACAAGCCAAGGAGAAAATATTACAAGTAGCCAGAAAGAAGCAATTCAAATATCATGGAGCTATAGTCAGGATAACTCAAGATTTAGCAGCTCCTACATTAAGGGCTCATAGGATTGGAACATGATATTTTGGAAGGCAAAAGAGCTTGAATTGCAGCAAAGAATCAACTACTGAGCAAAACTGAACATATTCTTTCAGGAAAAAAGAAACACATTCAGGGGCGGCTAGGTGGCATAGTGGATAAAGCACTGGCCCTGGAATCAGGAGTACCTGGGTTCAAATTGGGGCTCAGACACTTAATTACCTAGCTGTGTGGCCTTGGGCAAGCCGCTTAACCCCATTTGCCTTGCAAAAACCTAAAAAAAAATGATCTATAATCATAAAAAGGAATCAATAAGACTTGTAAAAAAAAAAGAAACACATTCAGTGAAGAAAGGTAATTTCAAACTTTAATGATGAAATGACCACATATAGGATTCAGGTGAAGTATAGAGAGGGTGGATGGGAAATGCAAATTATGAGGGATTTAATGATGTTGAACTGTGTGTATTTCTGCATGGGAAGATGATACTGATAACTTATACAAACCTTTTCATTTATTAAGGCAGTTAGAAGGAACATATATAGACAAGCTGCTGGAAGGAGTTGAATTTAAAATTACAAAATATTAAAAAGATGGAGTTAATGGGGGAGAAAGGAATGTACTGGGAGAAAGGGAAAAGAGAGGTAGAATGGGGTAAGTTATTTTACATAAAAGAGGCAAGAAAAAACTTTTGCTGTGAAAGAGGGGGAAGGTGAGGAGGAGTAAGTGAGTTACTCTCATGGGAATTGGCTCAGAGAGGAAAAACATACACACTCAATTGGGCATAGAAAGTTATCTTACCCTAGAGGAAAATAGGAGAATAAAGGAATGGAAGAAAGGGGGTGAGGGAGGTATAAGTGATAGAAGGGAGGGATGATCTTGGGAGAGGTAATTAGATACAACACAGTTTTGAGGTGAGTCAAGATGAAAGGAGAGAGAGAGAGAGAGAATAGAATAAATGGGGGGTGGGGAATAGAATAGAGGGGAAATACAGTTAATAATGGTGGCTGTGGGAAAAAAAATTATGAAACAACTTTGATAAAGATGTCATTTTTGTCAAACATAATGAACTGAATCGAATTTATAAAATTTATAAAAAGAACCAATCCCCAATTGGTGGATGATCAAGAAACATGAACAGTTTTCAGATGAGGTTATCAATGCAATATATTTAAATTCAAATGTCCTACCTCATCATTGATGGGAGAAATGCGGGTTGGAACAATTCTGAGCTTCCACCATATACCTATTGGACTGGCTAACAGACAGAAGGAGAAAATGACAACTGTTGGAAGGGATGTAGGGAATTTGAGCCATTGATGCACTGTTGGAGGAGTTGTGAAATGATTCAACAATTCTGTAGAGCAATTTGGAACTATGCTCCAAGGAATATAAAACCAGTGCCACTGCTAGGTCTATATTCCAGAGGAGATGAACTATGAGAAGAAAAGCATCTATATGAAAAGGGTTATCTAAAGCAACTCTCTTCTAGTGGTGGAGAGCTGGAGACTGAGGGGCTGCTCAGGGGTTGGGGAATGGCTGAACAAATTGTGGTAGGAAATTGAGATAAAATGCTGTTCTGTTATGGGAAATGATGAACAAGATAGATGCTCTCAGTAAATAACTTAAGTGAGAAGAGGCAATGGGAAACGTACCTTATACAAAATGACAGGCAATATTGCTGGATGATCAGCTGGTGAATGACTTACCTTTGCTCAGCAATGCTATGATCTAAGCGAGAACTCTGAAGGGCTTGTGATAAAGAATGCTATCCATCCCAAAGATAGAGCTGGTGCTATCTGAATGCAGACTGAAGCATACTTTTTTCACTTTATTTTATTTTAGGTTTTTGCAAGGCATTGGGGTTAAGTGACTTGACCAAGGCCACACAGCTAGGTAATTATTAAGCATCTGAGCTTGGATTTGAACTCGGGTACTCTTGCCTCCAGGGCTGGTGCTCTATCCACTGTGCCACCTAGCTGCCCCTCACTTTATTTTTCTTGAGGCTTCTCTTTTTTTTGGATGTAGGGGGCGTTATGTTTACTTTCACAACATGACTACTGAAGTAGTTTTTCATATCTGCACATTTTTGACCTACATCAAATACCTTCCTTTCTCAATCAACTGGAAAATGGGAGAGAATTTGGAACTCAAGGTTTTGGAAGTAAACGTTGAAACTTATTTTTGCACGCAGCTGGGGGGGGGAAATGTAAAGATAAAGAAAAAAACGAAATTAGCAGTAGCAGAAAGACAAGAAAAGGAAATGAAAAGAAGAAAAAAAATAAGAAGCACTTGGGATCTTCTGTTTCCTCTTCTGTAAAATGAGGGGACTTGTAGAGATGGTCTCTGAAATCCTTACTTAAGGTTTGCAAAGTATTTTCCATGTCAATTCATTTAAAACATTTTCACTCTGGGTCTTTAATTTTACTCTAATTCAAAGGGAGAAGAAAAAAGTTGCTTTTTTTTTCTTGGAGGCCCAAGGGACCTGTAAAAAGACCCTTCAGGGGTTACTTGGGGGATGACACCGGGTCAGTTGGCCTCAGGACCACGTGGTCCGGGCCCGCGCTCAGCTGGAGGTGCCCCCCGGGCCCGCCCTGCCCCCGGGGCGGAGCGCACGTGACCCGCTCCTCGCAGCTCGCGGGCCGTCGGGAGGAAGCGCGCGGGCGGGGCTGCAGCTGGGGGAGGGGAGGGCCGGAGGGGGCGGGGCTCCGCACGCCTTCCTGCTCCTCCCCGCCCCCGGCCAGCACCGGAAATGAGGTCACCGAGGGAACCCCCGCGGAGAGACGGGCCCGAGCTGCGCCGGCCGCGGAGGGGCTGCGGCAGCCGGTGAGTGGGAGGCGGGCGGCTGCGAGCCGGGGCCGGGGCCCGGCGGCGCCTTCTGGAGCCCGGGACGTGGGTCCGCGGGGGGTCCGGGAGAAAGCCCCAGGAGGCGGCCCCAGATGGGCGGTGGCGGCGGTGGGCGGGCCGGGGGGGGGGGGCTGCGATCGGGGCTGGCCGCGGCGTGTCGGGCCTGGCTGTCAGGGGCCGCGCCGGGGACCCGGGCCCGGGCTCCCGGGCAGCGCCTCGGGCCCTGCCCCTCCTCTGCCCTCCCCGTCTGCACCGATTTCCCCGGCTTCGGGTTCTAGGACGCGGGGCCTCCCGCCCTCGAGAGAAGGCATCGAGCTCTGGTCCGCACCCGCCCCCCGGAGCCGGTCAGGCCTCGGGACTAGTCGCACGTGGCCTGGCCCAGGAGGGGCTCGTGGGCCCCTGCCCCCCCCCCGGGCCTCCCCCCGCCCCGCCCACCCCGCGTCTGTCACACAGCTTCGGGCCCGAACTTGACCGGGGGCTTCCGCAGGCCCGTGTGCGCATCTGCGTGGGGCGGCGGTGCACCTCCGGTCCAGCCGGGGCCTGCAGGTGACTCCCACATCACCTGTTTGAGCCATTCTGTCTGAAGGACACTGTGTGTCTAGTGTGTATTTTAAATATATACGTGTATGTATATATATATTTACATATATAATATATGTACACACATATAAAACAGTGAATTTTGTTAGTTTGACATAGTATATATATACATGCATTGAAATTTTCACAGGCTTGAGATTTTAGAGCATTGAACTCTTTCAGGGGTCAGTGAGATTACAGGACCACCTTCCCATTTTCTTTACTCTTGTTTGGACTTGAGAACACCTGTGTATTTCAGCTACTTTAATATTTTTAGGTGAATTGTCATTTTTTGTTTGGCTCTTCTAGCATTTAGATGATTTTGATCATACATAAGAAACGTCTCAGTCATTTCACCTTTGCATCTTCTCAATTAGATGGTATTCTACATAGAATTTGTTGTCTTGACCACATGATGAAAATGGAATGATTTAAAGCCCATTGCAATCATAAACTGGTGTCAGAATACTTTATTTCATGAATCATCATTAGGAAAAGGTGTGATTGGAAAAGAAGGTTGGTTGGGTGGTGAGGGTAGAGGGTGACAGGTGGCATAACTGGTCTTATAAGTTTGCTTGTGAGGTTAGGAGAAAGCAAGGATGGCCCTCCAGCACATAGGGTGGCCTTTGGAGATATTAATGGGAGTACATAAATAAGAGTTGCACAGAATGGATGACTTGAAGGAAACATTCAAATTGATAGGATCACAGATACACTTAAATACTGTGCAAAATACTGAGTAGTAATCACCATCTCTAAACATGGTGGTAAGCATTAAGTTTTTGTTTTTTTAATTTGTGCTTAAAAGTGTTCTTAATAAGGAAGGAATAAGAAAACACCAAATAATATCACTCTTTCCTGGTTCAAGACCTGCCTTACCTGGGATATAGGTTGGGACTTAATCCATGAAGCCATCCCACTTGGAAAAATGTTATTATGGTTGTTTGATTTTAAAGTTGTTAGGAACTATTAGAATTTGTGAAAACAGAAGCCAACCACTGCTGTTATCATGAAAATTTTGACTATAAAATTGTCTTGCAGTATAATTACTGGTGTAAGTCAATTTGAAATTTCAAAATTTAGTCTCATGATTTTGAAAGTATGTGAATAGAAGGAAAGTCCAGAAAACCAATTAGCCACAAATCTTAAAATGTACAGTATAGTTTGATAACATACATATAATATTTCAGTTTTAACTTAGCCTGGTTTTATTTTTTTTGGTAACTATAGTTTTTTTCTTATTAGTAGTAACAAGACTTGTAAAAGACAAGAACGCCAATGTCTTTAAGGAGAAAATTAAATGTTGGCAATTATTCTATTTCTTTTAAGTATTCCTAAAGAGCTGGTGGTGGTAAGTAGTTATTTGTACTGATTTATGTTCCTGGGTGCTGATATTAAGCAAATTTATCTTTTATAAGTTGCTAGATAATAGCTTTATGTAGTCTTTCTCACAAAAGATTCCATTTTACAAAAGACCCAGTAAATCTGATTCCATGTCTAGGGCTCTTTTCATTTCATTATGCTTCCTCTTGTTTTATGTGAAAATTGTGGCAGCTCTTTATAAAAACATGTATTGTTCTGGCATAGAGAATTGCCAACCACATATTTTTAGAAGGTTTTTTTGCTGATCACAAAGGTTGTGGAAAGGAGTTGAAGTGTATTGTAATGAAAGATGATTTTTCCCCCATCTTCAACTCCCCAGGTAGGGTATATTTATAGTGCCAGAAGTTATTAGTGGTATATGAGTATATACCTTAGTGATGTGGTATGTACAACACTATTTGTTTCATTTAATTTTTGAATTCCTGTTTTTGGCAGACGTGGCTCCATGGATGAGCTGGTGCATGATTTGGCTTCGGCCTTGGAGCAGACATCTGAGCAGAATAAGTTGGATGAACTATGGGAGGAGATGGCTCTGAGCCCTCGACAGCAGAGACGACAACTTCGAAAACGGAGGGGTCGGAAGCGGCGTTCTGACTTCACCCACTTAGCTGAACATACCTGCTGCTATAGTGAGGCTTCAGAATCTAGCTTAGATGAGGCTCTCAAAGACTGTCGGGAAGTGGCTGCAGTCACCAACTTCAGTGACTCTGATGACACAATGGTGGCCAAGAGACATCCAGCTCTCAGTGCCACCTTAAAGAATAAGCAACACTCCTGGCATGAGTCAGACTCCTTTACTGAGAATGCACCATGTAGACCACTGAGGCGAAGGAGGAAGGTGAAGCGAGTGACCTCAGAAGTGGCTGCTAGCCTCCAACAAAAACTCAAGGTGTCAGATTGGAGCTATGAAAGAGGCTGCAGGTTCAAATCTGCCAAGAAGCAGCGGTTGTCTCGATGGAAGGAGAATGCTCCCTGGACTTCATCAGGCCATGGATTGTGTGAGACCACAGAAAATAGGACTTTTCTTAGCAAATCGGTCAGAAAAGAAAGAATGGAGTGTGAAGCTGATGAACAAAAACAGGGCTCTGATGAGAACATGTCAGAATGGTGAGGCCATCCCCTATACAAACCAAAGATTTTCCCCACTAATCTTTTCCAAAGTGCAAATCTATGGTCACGTGCAAATACTTTGATAACAAATTTGCTTCTGTAGTTTTGATTTTCTACTACTAGTTAACCCATAGTTTAGAAATCTCCAGGCTTTGTAAATGACTGTAGTTATTTAGTATATATTCTTTGGTAACCTGAATTGATATTTACATTTATATTTTTGTAAGTATTAGAGACTTTGTGCCTGCAATGTGTCAAAATTTTTACATACTAAGAATTATTTAGGAATATCTGAATTTTAAACTGATGAAACACTTGGATTATTCAAATATATTTTCATGAGTAATTTAAACCATTAAATTCTTTATACACACATGGGAAGCATCAAAAATAAAACCAACATTGGTTCTTATTTAGTTTTTCATACATTTTTAATAAAAAAAACTTAGCTGTAAGAAATTTTGGTTAACACGTCAGCATAGTTTTTCTTAACCATTTTACTTCAGATAGGAGCCTAGTGCCTTGACAGTTGATGGAACTTCAATTGAAGGGGTTCAGTTTGATGTCTTCCATTAACTTTTTTTCTGTTACAATCCTAAACATTTTTATACTGTAGGACTGATCTCTGCTAGGACTTTACTTTTCCAAAACATGTCTTGAAATCATAGGTATAAATCATGGAGAGTTTTAGGGTAGGATATGTCAGGAACAGGAAAAGCTGCTTTGTGCTTGGATGTCTGTTGGTTTTATTTGTTTTTTAATCTTAGCATCTTGATTTCACTTTAAACCTTACATCCTCTAATCTTCAGAAATATATCGAGGGGAGTTCATAATTTGACTTTCCTTTCCTTCCAAATACATTATTTAAATATATACCTCCATATATACAGGTTTCTTTGTAAGTTTTGCTTCTTTTTCACGTTTTTGAAACTCTTTTGACTTAAACCAACTTTTTTTCCTTCTTGGTTATATTTTTTTAATAGCTCTTAATTTCTTGGATCATTATGACTTTCATTTTTAGCATATTTACAAAGTACAAAATTTTTATTTTATTTTATTTTAATTATCATACTACTTTGAGAGCATAGCTTATTACTATTACTTCTTTTCATGATGTCACTTTTTTTCTCTTTACATTGGTTATTTCTGAGACTTTGATATGTAGATATAACTATTTTCTTTCTATTCTACTCTTTTTTCTTTTCTTTTTCTTGGGGTCTAGGTCCCAGACCTAAACTACAGAAGTTTTAAAAACCTTTTTTTTTTTCTGTCATGGACTGCCTTTGACAGTTTGGTGAAATCTATGGATCCTTGCTCAAAAATAATGTTTTTAAATACTTGAAATATATAGAATTGACAAAGGAAACTAGATATATTGAAACATTAATAAATTTTTTTAATAGTTCACAAACTTGAACAGTTTTTTTTCTAATGTAGCATCTAGAGCCTCTAATTAGTCAGCTATATCTGTCTTTCTTCCCTTCCATCTTGGTTCACAAGTATGCTTATTTGATAGTCTTGACAGTATAATTCTTGGTTATCTGAAAGTTTGAATTATTTGAAAGTATAGGTTTTGTTTCACACTGCAGAACATGTGATCTCCTTTAGGACTTTGTTGCTTAACCAAGTTTTTTTGAAAACAGGTTTATGGGTGTAATTCTTTTCTTTTTTTTTTTGAGGTTTTTGCAAGAGAAATGGGGTTAAGTGACTTGCCCAAGGCCACACAGCTAGGTAATTATTAAGTGTCTTGAGGTCAGATTTGAACTCAGGTACTCCTGACTCCAGGGCCAGTACTCTATCCACTGTGCCATCTAGCCGCCCCTATGGGTGTAATTCTTAAGGATTTGAGGAAGTGTCAGGAACATATTTTTTTTTTCAAATTGGAAATAACTTTTTTCAGTTTTGTTAAGTACTTCCTGTTTCTGACAGTTCTCAGAATTTTATTTAATGTCCCTTTTGCCTTCCTTTAGTCTTCTAGTAGTTATAAAAGAACACAGATGGAATTATGTCAGAAGCAGAGGGAACAATTCTTTCTTAAAAATTTTATAATAATTCAAGAATCCTAAAGTCTACCACATCTTAACTAATTAGTACTCCCACTTTTTGGATTTCCTCCATTGGGAAATGGGGAAAATTTTCTTTAGTCCTCCAGGGCTGTACTGGCATTGAATTGAGGCTTCTTTCAAAATACTGGTAATAAAGATTTGTAATTTTTATGTAAATGACATATTTGACCACTACTTTTTTTTATAATGATCTTTGCTTCTCTTACAAATTAGATTAAATATCTTGTTGTTCATTGACATGTAATTCAAAATGTGGAAATTTGAAGCTATTAGTAAGTATTAACCAGAATATTTACAAAACTGCCCATCTTGTCCTATTTTCATTGTTAAATTTAAATATTAATAACTTTACCTTCAATCTTGCTGAAATTCAGCAAAAGAAGTTCGATTCATGAAAACTTCATGATAAAGTTTTTAGCAATTTTTCATAATTTTAAAATGGACTTTTTAAAGAGAAGTTTTTTTAATCACTTGAAAGTAATTTTTTTTTGATCCAACTTCTTTTTTTTAAAGATTTTATTTGAATTTTGAGTTTTACAGTTTTTCTCCCACCCCAGAAAGCAATCTGTCAGATCAGTGTTGTACATTGATCCAAATTGAGTGTGTTGAGAGAGAGAGAGAGAGAGAGAGAGAGAGAGAGAGAGAGAGAGAGAGAGAGAGAGAGAGATATCACGTCCTTAAGGAAGAAACAAAAAGTATAAGAGATAACAAGATCAGACAATAAGATACCTGTTTTTTTTTTCCTAAATTAAAGGGAATGAAATTTGTTCAAACTCCATGGCTCTTTATTTGGATAGAGATGGTATTCTCTGTTGCAGGCAGCCCAAAATTTTCCTTGGTTGTTGCACTGATGGAATGAGCGAGTCCATCAAGGTTGATCATCACCCCCATGTTGCTCTTAGGGTGCACAGTGTTTTTCCGGTTCTGCTCATCTCACTCAGCATCAGTTCATGCAAATCCTTCTAGGCTTCTCTGAATTCCCATCCCTCCTTGTTTCTAATAGAACAATAGTGTTCCATGACATACATATACCACAGTTTGCTAAGCCATTCCCCCAATTGAAGGACCTTTACTTGATTTCCAATTCTTTGCCACCACAAACAGGGCTGCTATGAATATTTTTGTACAAGTGATGTTTTTACCCTTTTTCATAATCTCTTCAGGGTATAGACCCAGTAGTGGTATTGTTGGATCAAAGGGTATGCACGTTTTTTGTTGCCCTTCTGGGCATAGTTCCAAATTTCTCTCCAGAAAGGTTGGATGAGTTCACAGCTCCACCAACAGTATAATAGTTTCCCAGATTTCCCACAACCCTTCCAACAATGATCATTTTCCTTTCTGGTCATATTGGCCAATCTGAGAGGTGTGAGGTAGTACCTCAGAGAAGCTTTAGTTTGCATTTCTCTAATAAGTAATGATTTAGAGCAATTTTTCATATAGCTATGGATTGCTTTGATCTCATCTGTAAATTACCTTTGCATATCCTTTGACCATTTGTCAACTGGGGAATGGCTTTTTTTAAAAATATGACTCAGTTCTCTGTATATTTTAGAAATGAGTCCTTTGTCAGAATCTTTAGTTACAAAGATTGTTTCCCAGTTTACTACATTTCTTTTGATCTTGGTTACTGTGGTTTTATCTGTGCAAAAGTTTTTTAATTTAATGTAATCAAAATCATCTAGTTTGTTTTTGGTGATGTTCTCCGTCTCTCCTTAGTCATAAACTGCTCCCCTTTTCATAGATCTGACAGGTAAACTAGTCTTGATCTTCTAATTTGCTTATAGTATTGTTTTTTATGTCTAAATCCTATAACCATTTGTGATCCAACTTCTTAAGTTCATTTCTAGAATTGATCAAATATGTAGTCATTTTAGATTTCCATTTTTCCCTTTTTCTTCACCATCCTGTGATAGTCAAGTCGTTTTTGAGCTACTTCATATTATTTTTATTTACCTCATATATCTCATTTGTAGATGTGTGTGTGTGTCTATGGATTTGATTGTCATTAATTTTGTGTGCATGTGTTTATACTCACATGTATTTGTGCCTGGATCTTATGACTTGAGGTTTTTTTTGGGAAGGGACAGAAGATGCAGTTCTTGTTTCCGGAAGTCTGTTTACCAGCAACTAATGAGTTGCTTCACACAGCCTAATCATAGGATCCTAGACCAATTTGGTTGTTTTCATTGAATGCGTAGTTCAGCTCTTTTCTTTTGGGTTAATTGAATTGGTTTGGTGATGGCCTAAAGTGGCAGCCAAGAGCCTTCCTGAAGTGATGTATTAAAGGCCAATTTCACAGGAAAGAAAATATTCCCATCTCCTAGGAGGCAAGTGACAGAGACAGAGTGTTAAGCCTGCCCCTCCTTTTGTAGCCCAGGCTGACCTTCTGCAGCCCTGCAGTGCCTCTTGTTTTCTTATTTTTATAGAAAATCAATATCCCTTCTGACACAAACAATAGTTCAGAAGCAGAAATAAATGGATGAAAGCTGAACTCTCTGTCCATCACCTCTCACTTAAACTCTCTCAAACTCTTTAATTATAAGCTTGCTTTGCTCTAGGTGTTTGTGACACTGAAATTGCTAAATGAGGACCATTTTAACCAAAGGTTGGATGATCAATAACTCTATAACAGTAGCTTGTTGAATCAATAGCATTCATTATTTCATGGTTAAGGTAAGTAGCCTCCTTTGCAAGTGGAGGTCATTAATCAGAGTTTAGTGGAGCTAGGAGAAAGGACATGTGTTGCAGGTTGAAGATACTGTTTTTTAATCCCATAATTGGGGGTACTGATCTATGAGCTTTTCTTATATATTTTGCTACTAATATAAGCATAGTAGTACCTCAGAACTTTGGGCATCTTCAATTATGATTATTTAAAAAATCTTAAAGTTATGTAGTTGTGTGCAGTGATTAACTTAATGTCCTTACTAAGTGATGGTAGATAGCTTAAACCAATCTTTTCATTTTCAGTCTTAAAGTCATTAGTGACTAGTAATGTGATAAGACTGGCAAACTCTTTAGGTAAAAGGGGAAAAAGTGTTGTGCAGTTTTTCTCAGTTTGGAGAATTTAGAGGAACTTTGAAATTATAACTAGAAGATAGGAATTAAGACCTAAAGTAAGTCATCTTTCTCTTAAGAAATGGCGAATTGGTTTTCTTTATTTCTGATACTTTTTTTTTTTTTTAAAATCTGACTGGAAGGTCTTTCCTCTCTATGCTTTGAAGAAATAGTGAATGGATTAAAAATCAGGTCTTTGTATTGGGTTTGGTTATTAAGTACCCTGGAGACAAACTTCAAAAGATCATTGTGATTGTATTTCAGGTATACTTTAGGAAAGAATACTGAATTTGGTATGGGTATGATTTTTAAAGGATGGTTTTTTTAATCCTTCTTCCTTTGGCTATTAACACCTCCCCCCCATCCCCCAGATCTTAAAAAATTGCACATCCCTAAGGTTAAAGTAGCACTCATTTTCATGAATTCTGTTCTCTCTACTTAATTTTTTTCTGGGAAGAGACAGTGTACTAGCTCAGGAGATGACCAGGATAGTTTTTTGTTGCTCAGCAGCTTCTTTCTCCTGAGAACCAAACTTCAAGTCTGAAGTTTCATAGTATCATAGATTTAGAACTGAGAGAAGAATTTAAAGAATTTAAAGTCCAGCTCATTTTACAGGTCCAGAGAAGGTAAATGACTAGCCTAAAATCTTACTAAGTCACTAAGTATCTGAGGTAGTATTTGAATTTAGGTCTTTAATCCAAGTCTAATGCTGTTATACCATTTTACCTCTTTACTCACTATATTGGGAAATGAATAAGTAAGTTGCTATATGAGCTAGCTTGATTTTAGGCATATATACCAAGAACACTGTTTACTTGAACTTAACCAGTGCATTTATATTTCTTGCCTGCCTGGGAAGTAGAAAAATTTAAATGTTATTCAACTATGCAGAGAACTTTGACATTGATTTTAGTGAATGGTTTACTGTTTAGTGTTTGCACTAAGCAGTGTTTGAGGTTTCCTACTCAGGTTCTTTGCTGATTATTTTTTCCTTTGATCTCATTGGAGAACAAAGTACTTATGATATGCTCTAGTAAAGTTACTTTTGTTGCCGTGTTTGGTTTCAACAAGTTGTTGTGAGATTAATCTCTGGGGATATAACAAGTTTATGGTTGGTAATCTGGCGTCCTCCAGGTTGAGACACACACGCGCGCGCGCACACACACACACACACACACACACACACACACACACACTTTTTCAAAATTGAAAGATCAAGCTTTTATAAAGTTGGAAATTTTCTATATATTTTGCATTTTTTCTATCATTGACTTCATTGAGGTATATAGGTAGTAGGATGGTCCTTAGTTCATTCACTTTTCTTGCATAAATTCCAAATTGACTTCTAGAATGGTTGAACTACTACGGTTTCACCAAGTAATTGCATCATTGTTGCTCATCTTACCACAATCTTTTTATCATCCATTTGATTACTCATTTTTCACCTTTGTATGTATTAAGGTGAAATTTCAGAGTTATTTTAATTTGGTTATCTTTTACTATTAGTGATTTTGAAACATTTTTAAAATGCCATTTATAGTTTTCCAATCTTTTGTTGAGACCTTTGTTCATATTCATATCCTTTGACCAGTTATTTATAACTTATGCAAGTAATATGAATTTTACAAACATTAATTTTCAAATGCTATTGCTAACTGAATGCATCCTTTCATATAAGTGGCTTTAAAAAGAAAAAATTACATAAAATAAGTAAAAATGTTTTTCCTGATTATGAGGTATATTATTGAAGAAAATAGCTCTTTCCAGTTGTGATCCAGATTCCTCTCTGCTGTTGCACAGAGGAAAATGAGGTGCCATTTGATGTTTTTCAGTTACTTCATAGTTAACTATTATAAACATTTGTAGTAGTTTCATGGAAAGGCAAGATGACACTAGATGATTAGAGAAAAAAATAGGCCAAGACTGCATAAGATCATTTTATTCTCAGGGAATGATATTGCTATTAATGGGAAAAATACATGCAGGAAATTTTAAAATTACTTGAGTCTTTATAGTACTTGCCCAGCATATATTCTTTGTGATGGAGAAATGATAGAGATTTTTTCCAGTAAGGTCAAAGCAAGGGTATCTACCATCATAATATTTGATATAGTTCTTGAAATATGAGCTCTAGCAAATATGACAAGGAAGAAAAAAGAAACTGAGGGATTAAAGTAAGCAAAGTGGAAATAAAATTTGCTGATCATGTGATAATCTATTTTGAGAACTCTAGATAGTCAAGTTGAAGCAAAAATATCAGTCAAGGTAGTAGGATGGAAAATAAATCCACAAAAATCATTAGACTGCCTAATGATTTTTTTGTGGTTTTATTTTAAGGCAGGCAATTCTCAAAAGAAGAAAGCAAACTATCTGTAACCATTTGAAAAAATGTAGCATCAGCTGTCTAGTCCCATCTTGCATACATCTGCTGGGTAAAGATGACAAAAAGGTAAAAGAACAACTGTTGAAAAGTTTTGGGAGAAGAACAATATGTTTAGCCATTCTGGAAAGAAACCGCTCTACTGAAGTCTCTGAATTGTATATTCTTTAACCCATTAATACTTAGACATATACTTCAAAAAAAGATAAAAGGAGAGAAAAGGACCCATATTTATAACAATAGTCTGCAAATACTTTTTGTTATAGAAGAGAACTAATGGAGGAGGGGCATCAATTGGGGATGGCTTAATAAGATTCAAAGTCAGACAAAATGATGTTAATGTTACTACTGTATTTGACTAGATTACAAAACAAAAGATCTAGGGTAAGACAATTATAGCTCTAGAAACTACTGGAACATCAGAGACTCTCGAGTCCAGAATTCTTATAAATGAGTTAAAAAGTTCAGGGTAGTTGATTGATGTGCTTGAAGTCATTCTTGAAGGAAGCACCCAAAGTAGGTACAGAACCTAGGTCCTTTTTACTCCAGAACCAGTGCTCTTCCCTTGGGCAAAGAAGGTATGTTTAAATACTGCAGAACATAATCATAGAATCACAGATTTAGATTTGGTAGTGACCTCAGAGGGCATTTGAGTCTAATTTCCTCATTTTTAGATATAAGGAAACATGCATAGAATTTGTGACTTGCTCAGGGGGTGTCACAGTTAAATATCTGAGGTAGAATTTCAGTCTTCTTGGCTTGAAGTCCAACACAAATATAAAGTGTTTATCACAGTGCGTGGAACATATTAAGCACTTTATAAATGTTAACTATTATTATTATTATTATTATTATCATTATTATTAGCCACTGTGCCACCTAGCTGTCTCTGATCTTTTTTCATGCTTGATATTTTGTTTTGTTTTGCCAATTATAACTAAATATATATGAAAAAAACTTATGAAAGTTTTTCAACATTCATCCACATGCATACGCATATTTATAAATTAGATTTCTTCCACCCTCTTCCCACTCCCCTCCCCTCAGTGACAAACAATCTGGTGAATATTTTATGTATACATTTGTGTTTAACATGTTTATAGATTAGTTATTTTCTATATGAGAAATTAATACTAAGGGGGAAAACAAAACCATGAGATAAGAAAGAAAAATATGAGTAAATATGAGTAAAAAAATATGTAAAAAAATGAGTAAAAAATATGAGTAAAAAATGAACATGGCGTTCATTCAGATTTTGTAGATTTTTCTTTGTTTTGTTTTTTTCTTCTGAATGTGGATGACATTATCCATAACAGGTCTCCCAAGGTTGTTCTAGGTCTCTGAATTACTGAGAAGAGGAACTGTATCTATCAAGGTTGATCAACTCACAATATTGTTGTTAATGTGTATAATGTTCTCTTGGTTCTGATCCCTTCTCTCAGCGTCAGTTCCTGTAACTCATTCCATTTTTCTCTAGAATTCGACTATTAATGGTTTCTTTTAGAACAATAGAACTCCATAAGTTGTTCAGCCATTTCCCCATTGCTGGGCATCCTCTCAATTTCCAATTCTTTGCCACTACAAAAAGAGCATCTATGGATATTTTGGAATGTGTAGGACTTTTTTCCATTTTTCCATTTTGGATATAGGCATAGTATTGTTATTGCTGGGTCAAAGGGTATGATCAGTTTTATTGCTCTTTAGGCATAGTTCCATATTGCTCTTCAGAATGGTTGGATCAGTTCACAACTCCACCAACAGTGCACTAATGACCCAGTTCTCCCACAACTTCTCCAACGTTTATCGTTTTCCCCTTTTGTCATTTTAGCCAATCTGATAGGTATGTGGTGGTAGCTCATAGTTGTTTTAATTTACATTTCTCTGATCAGTAATGATTTGGTGCCTCTGATCTTTAGGTATTGATCATTCAGAATGTAATTTTGCGTAATCTAATTTCTCTTGTAATGTATTTCAAGTCCTTCATTTGGCAATATATAACCATTCTTACCTTTTGTCATCCCCAGGTTCTTTTATTTGCAGCATGTGAAAGAAATTGAACCCAATCTAGGAAAACCTTCATTTCAGAAATATGTAAAGATATAATTTTAAAAAATCAAATCATCAGAAGCAACAGAAACTGCTAATGGTGATGTTTTCAAAAAGTGAGACTGATTAGAAATGTCAGAAATTGAATTACACAACTTTGGTAGTGGTGGTGGCAATATTATTTTTCTTCTATCTCTTAGCTCCTTTGTGAAAATGAATGCTTGTAGTACTTTCTTGACATTGGAGACACAAAGTTCAGAAAATGACATAACTTTCTTTGTTGTATTTTGGTGTTGATGGTTTATTCTGTTTCTTGAATTTTTATTTGCTTTTATACAGTAGCAAAAAGTAAGTTATTAAGTTCATTAACATTTAATATTTATGGCAAAAAATTTTTTAAAATTAAAGTTAAATCTAGGCAGCTTGATGTATCATTTTCTAAACAAATTATTTTGGTTGTAACAAATGTCTCTTTATGGGGAAACTACATATATCTCCATGCCTATGAATAATATCCTAAACTAGCCAAATCAATTTTGCATCATTGTAGAGTATTTTAAATTCAAAGATTTAATTACATTCACATGCTCCATGTATAAGGAGACATGAAAATTTTTCAGAAATTATGCAGCTATGAGTTCTCTACTGATTGGGACTTAAAATTTTTCCTTTGAAAATTTCCAGAAATTTTTCATGTATTAATTATTCATAGGATATGGTAATGCAATGAAATTTTGGGATTTTAAAAACTTAATTTGAGATGTCTAAAATATTTTATAACTGGAACTGATAGTTTTTTATTTTATTCTTTTTCCAGTGAAACCAGCAGTGTTTGTAGTAGCAGTGACACAGGTCTCTTCACCAATGATGAAGGTCGTCAAGGTAATCTTGATCTTGGAGTCCTGAGTCTGTGCTATTTATGAGAGAAGTCTAGTAATTATGAGTGACTCTTTTTGAATGTGGCACTTGGATAGTGTGTTTGAATAATACAAGTGTGTCTTTGGTTACTGTTTTTTCTGAGTCAACAAATATGTCCATAATTTTACCTTTTATAATTGTGTAATATATAAAATTTTTTTACTCTTGTATATTAAGAGTTTAATTGACTGTATATATTTTTATTCCTGAAAAAAGATTAAAATTTTATTGTGTGGGGCCTATTGTAGAAAACATTTTCATGCTGTTCTACAAACATGTAATTCATAACATGAAGCACTGTAAGCAATTTAATATATTAATAAGAGTTTTCACTTTACTATTTAAAAAGATGCATTTTTTAAAAATAGATTTACCCCATGTATTCTGGAGATGTTTCTCTTTTCTGGGTAGCAGTTCTTTATATAATGAGTTGGATTTTTTTTTTAAACTAGTGCTAACGTTCTAGGATTCTTTGTATTTGTCATGGCACAATGATAGTGACTATATTTCCAAGTCATAATTTACTCTGCTGGACCCACTTACAGTTGAAAGGATCCTGCTGTGCCTGGAAAATATAGGACTGTCCCACCCATACCACAGAGCTGTTAGAGGTCTGTGAAAATCTGAGATGACATTCTTAACTTTTCTATTAGTCCAGGACTACTTAATGCAATGTAGGGTACAGTGAGTGCCACTTTGAATATATTTTTGAAGAATGATAATTTAGTCAGAGGTGGCCTACTTTGGTTTGGGGACCTTCTCTCTGGGCAGACTTGATAGATCTCAGTATTTGACTTGGTCCTGGTCAAGTCTGGCAATACTGCGGTCTTTTTTATATGCACAGAAAGCTATTTGCATTTACCGCCTACTGATATTTGGTTTTGATTTACTTAAGGAGAAATAGTAAGAGTGTCCTTTTCATTTTTTTAAAGTTTACAAAGCTAGTTTTATGTGGGACATGATTGTAGCATAAAGGATTGAGTTTGGGAAGACCTTTATGAAAATGAGAGTTAAGTATTGAATTGCCAAAGGAGATGATGAAGCTTTTTTTCTTGGTGATCTTTCTTACTTCCTAACTTTTTTCAGATAGAAAGATGATCTTTTAGCAGTGGTATAGCTATAGTTCTGAATAGTTAGGGTTATAATTTTGGTGACTTGTCAAGATCTCTTTTAGCCCAGTGTGAAGTTATATTGAACTTTGAATAGTTAGGGTTATAATTTTGGTGACTTGTCAAGATCTCTTTTAGCCCAGTGTGAAGTTATATTGAACTTTTTAAAAAAATCTTGTGGTAAGTGCTTAGGAACCACACCCCCATTTTAATCAGTGTTTGTCGTTTCTCATCTGAAAACATTTTTCTACATAGAATATTTCTTAGTGTGAGGTCTTAGTAATCTTTTTGAGATTTGAAAATATAATGAACATAAGACAAAATATTTTATTAAAACATCTTTAATTCTACTACTTTCCTTTTTTCTTGGCAGTTATTGATGGTTATATTGGTGTGCTTTCCTTGAGGGGACAATAGGAATGTCATTTGGTATAGATTTACCAAAATACAGCTTTGTTGTTTGAATTAACTTTGTTTTACGGAGATCTCATAATGATTTAACATTTGTCACAATCTAGAATTAAAATTCAGATGACAGGCAGATTTAAAGTAGCTCTCCTAGGACACAAATCTCAACAGGATTAATGTATACATTAACTCTTATGTTGTTACTGAGATAACAGGTGTAGTTTTTTGTTGTTCTGTCCAACATTTCTTAATTCTGTGGTTTTGAGAAGAGGAATGAAGCAATTTATATTTCTATTTTGGTAGGCAAAAGTTTTCTCAAAAACAGAGCACATTTTGTTTTCTCTGCAGTAGGAAGATACTTTAAACTGAGAGCTAGGAGGTGGAGACTTTATCTTGGTCTGGAAATTAGTAATTGATTACATGTATGACCTTGAACAAAGAATATAATTTCTTTGTACCTTAATTTCCTCATCAGAATGAATGGATTAGATTACATGATCACTCATCTAATTCTAAAATTCTGCTTTTCCTCTTAACTTCTTAGTGATATCCTATTGAGTCAGTGCTAAGTTGCTTATCTCCCTCCTATTAATAAATTATTGGGTAAAATGATGTGAACATATGTTCCTTATCCAGAAATTCCAGAAACAAAAAAATTTAGATTGCAAGGCAGTTTATGGATTTAGAACCTTCAAGTAACCTTTCCCCTTTACTAAATACAGTAAAGAATAACTACCTTAAAAAAACCATCCAATAATTATAACTCATACTTTTTAAATCTCTTTGGATACCTTGGATAGTACCATATAATGTAATTTGATGTGCTTGTGGGCTTTTAGTTAAATGTGCTTTTTAATGGTGATGTTAATTGAGAAGGCAGACTATTATGTTTAGTTCTTATATAACTGTCATTTTCAAAAGGTTAAAATATTGTATTATGTAATTTTATTCATTTTGGACTACTTATAAGTGTTGATAACTTGTTTTGCCTGATTCAGGGGATGATGAACAGAGTGATTGGTTTTACGAAGGTGAATGTGTCTCAGGATTCACAGTCCCCAATCTCCTTCCTAAGTGGGCACCTGATCATCGATCTGAAGTAGAGAGAATAGATTCAGGACTAGACAAACTTTCAGATTCCACATTCCTTCTACCTTCTCGTCCAGCCCAAAGAGGTGAGTTCCCTAAGGTGTTTGGGGAAAAAAGATTAATGATAATTTAATTATTTGACCACACTTGTTATTAGCTGTAGACTGAATGATTGTCCTTTCTGTCTGATGATGATGGCCTAAATGTCTGAGAATGTTCTTGGAATTCCTCCAGACAGTTTATAAGGGTATGAATTTCGACTGGGATGGGACCAAGGCTGGAGGTCTTGAAACCCTCCTGGATTACTAGAGTCTTCAAAGCTGGCTCACTATCTCTCTGGGCTTCAGTTCCCTCATCTGTAAGATTGAGATTAAGTGTAGTACGATGGAGTATATGGTAAGTTGAAAAGAATTTCTTTAGTCCAGTACTGCCAATAGCATTCCTGTTCTCACTGCTTGCTTGCTGAGCCACATTGAAGCTAATAGTTTGTTAGCTAACCCTTGGAGGATGCTTGAAATATTGACTCTTTGGACTTGATGAGAACAGATTTCAGTAAGAAATGGTTTTAGAATAATGGTTAGTTATTAAGAGTTGATTAAAAAGTAGTTCTTTAAAAAACTTTTATTCCCATTTTTAGTTTCTTTGTGGTATAAAATTATAGAATGTTAACGCTGATGAAGACCTTAAATATTGTCTAGTCCAACCTTTCCATTTTATAGATTCTTTATTCTTGCTGCAACTTTTATCCCTACTGCCCCTCTCCATCTGTTCATGTTCATTCATTATATCATTCCTACTCTGATCTTTCTTTCCTTCACATTCTCAGTCTTAGAGCTGAATACTTCAGCTCTGTACTGTCTTATTCCCTTGAAATCTCTCACTTATTTGGAACTATTGCCATTCACAAATTGCCAAACCCTTACCTTGCCTTGAACTTCCCCTCCCCCATCCAAATTCTCCCCTGAATCCATCTTGTCTTTTATATATTTATATGCTAATTGATGTTTGCAGAACTGTGTAGATAGTATCCTCTGAAAAGTTATGTTATTAGATCTCAACTGAATCCTTGTAGCCTTGGAAGTATTTTTATTTTCTCTTTTTTTTTGACTTACACTCTATAGTAATTATTCCCAAATTTCTATCCTTGAGCTCTTTATGCCCTCCTTCTTATCCCTTTCTGATTTTTAATTTAAAAAAAAGAGACCATCTATTGTCAGCAATATCTTGTTTCCTATTTCATACCACAAAACCCATTTACATTGTTTTCCATTCTCTTCCTTTGCTCCCATATCTGAGGAAAAGATGGTCTTTTTTAACTGTGCCAAGACTGGGTTCAGAATTGAACAGGAGCATGAAAGCAGTCCAAGATTGCCTTTGGGAAATTATAGTGGTATTTTAATAGTGCCAATATTTAATAGCATAAAGAGCAAAAACTCATCTTTTTTTACCCCAGTATTTTTCCATTGGTGTTAGTTACATGACTGAAAAGCATGTTGAAAAGGCAATATCTGAAGATTCAAATTGAAACTCTGATGCATTCAAATATTGTCATATTGACTGTGCTGTTCCCTTCAAACTGTCCTCATAGCTCTCTGCTTCCTTTCATAATAAGATTAGTAGGAGATGTTGTTTTTACTCGTTGACACATAATTCCTCACCTCCTATTCACTTCTTTATCTTTTGTAGTTTACTTAAACACATATAAACTTTTCTGAGGTGACTTAAAACAATATTAACTGCTGAATCTAATGACTTTTTTTGCTTTTAGTTCACATGCTTTTCTCTTTCTGTAGTGCTCCACACATTGGCTGCTCCTTCTTCCTCCATGCTTTGTCTTGGCTTCCATGATGCTTTTCTCTTCTGATTCTCATATTTGTTGATTTCTTCATGCTTAGCTGGATATTTACCTCTTTAGCATGTGTGTTTCTCTTGATGACCACAATTCTCTACTTCCATAGCCTTAATTACTTCCTGTAAGTAAAGGATTCCAAAATCTCTTCTCTTTAGCCTTATGATCCCTGATCTCCATTTCCTTAACACCAGCTACTTGCTACAGATCCCCACTAGGATATCCAGTCATCATCACGTTCAAAACAAAATTCATTGATTTTTTTTTTCCATAAGCCTCCATGTGAGTATAATATCCCCACTACCATTCTTCTAATCACTTTACTTTTCAAATTTTGTTGATTCTGTTGCCACAAAATCTCTTTCACCTCACAAGGTATCACTCTTAACAATGCTACAACCATAAATCTGTCTCTCATCATTTCTTACTTGGATTATTAAAATAGTCTTAATATTTTATTACCCTTTTGTTTATATATCAACTTCATTTTTGAATATCATATTTCTCCCATCTTCTTTATTGTCACTTTAGTCACTATAGTTTCACAATAGAGTTTTTGATTATTGTTTGATCTGGTGCTATTTTTTAGATTTTTGCTTATGTTAGGCACTTATCTTAGCCAGATGTCATATCATAGTCTGGTAACTATTATCCGTACCTCTCTAAATCACTAGACAAGCATTTATGTGCTCATGTTACAAACACTGCTAGACACCAGAAATAAAAATACAAAGAATAAGACAATCCCTACTCTTGGGGATACAACAAAAATGTATATCAGTGTAGTATTCCTACAACTTTTTCTAGAAGCTCTGGGTTGAGTTGCCAGAGAGTGACTGGCATCCTCTGGTTTTCCATTCTTACCACTATAATTGAGTTTCCACCAGTGTGCATCCTATTGGTAACAAGATTAACTCTTAGCAAAGGCCTGCTGTGGCATGTTAAGAACGATAATTACGAAACAATTTTCTTGTCATTATATGATGCATATTGTCCCAAAGATACATATAGAATATATGGAAAGAGTGTCCTCAACCTTATAGTTTAGTGGTAATGAGGCTATGTTTAGGACATGTGTGGCAAAGGCAGTGCCAAAATTTATCAGGGTGCGGACCTTCTTCTGTGGAAACATACTTTACCAGAGCAAGTAAAACACTCATTTGTATCTTAACAGGGTCATTGAGAGACTTAACTATGAGTACACAGCTAGTGTGTGTTAAGAGACAGGACTTCTACCCAAGTCTTTCTTGGCTCCAGGATTAGCCCTTATGTTTAGTATCATGTGCATAGTAAAGATACTTATGCAATGTTTCCTGAGTTGAAAAACCAGGTTCGAAAAAAGTTGAGGGTCTTATCCAGAGTCTTGTAATTTAGCAGTTGTCAGTTTTACTAGGATTCAGGTTTTAAATTGGCAGTCGAGGGCTCTTTCCATTATGCCATTCTACTTCCTTATAACTTGTGAAGCACCTTATCTTAGTATAACGAACATTGAGTTGGGACTTGAGACCTGGCTTCTGGTCTTTCCTCCTTCCCCTTTTTTTCCTTGGCTTCTGATAAGGTAGGTGACCTGGGGCAAATCAATTTATTTAGTCTTTCTGAGTATCAGTTTTCTTAATTACAAAGTAAAGGGGTTGGTATAGATGCTTTGAGTTCCTTTGTAGCTTTAGTCTTCTGTAACTTTTATTCTCAGTAATGAATGAGTGTTCAGTGTCTTAGTGTTTTACCACAGAGATGTGAGATGATGGTGAATTTGAGGTGTGTTGTCTGTAAAGCTTTTTGCATACAGCCTGGCACATTCTGGCCATATTATTAATGCTTATCAAACCTTTTCTTCTCCCTCTTCTCCTTCAGGAGCTCTTTAAGAGCCTTAAGTTAGTTTTACATGTAAAAGAGTGGCGGTGTATGAGGTATAACTTGCCAACATGTTATTATATCTCAGAACTCATGGATTGTAAACTCTTGACAGATTAACTATATAGTTGTTTTGATGATAATTGCCATTACTCAGAATAGTTTTGGAATTCCTTTTTTGGCATTACCTTCAGAATCAATTTAGAAGTCAGTCTTTATAGTTATATTGTCATTTTTGCCCCCAACTTTAATTTTCAACTTACTCTGTTTTCTAGTCTTGGCTTTGAAGTATTTAGACTGCTTTCAAAAATTCAAATCCAACAAATCCACCCAATAACGAAAATTTTTCATCAGCGAGGCTGTTTGAAAGAAAATTCTAAAGTTCTAAAGTCAGTTTCAGAATTGTTATGAACAATTGAAATTGAATACTAAGATCTTTCCCCTTTATTTCCAGGGTTCCATGCACGCTTAAATCGGCTCCCTGGAGCTGCTGCCCGTTGCCTCAGAAAGGGAAGAAGAAGGCTTGTTGGAAAGGTGATGCCCTTCAATGTATTTATTGACCTAAGTAGGGTTATAATTATTTATTGAATATGTATACTTATTATAAATCAAAAGTGGTGCTATAAGTTAAATATTTCCTATAAGAACTGAATTTATTTGGGTATGAATGGAAAGCCACAGAGATTCTGGTCTACTTCCTCTTTCCACTTTTTCTCCTCCCCTCTTCTCCCCTTCCCCAATTCTTGTTTAAGCTTAATTCTTTAGTATAGGTAGAGTAAATATTGGCCAACAGAAGATTTATTGTGAATCTTCCTAGTCTAGATCTTTACTTTCTTTATGATCTGTACTTTAGCTTACTATTGTGTTAACTGTGTTACTTTTTGCTCTGATATCTTCTCTATCTCTTATCATGACCCTTTTTCTAAATTTTATGAGAATTTCTTTGCTTATTGCAATTTTGACCTTTCATCCCAATATTTGTCAGAGACTGGGAATAAGAACTCCTGAATGAGGCTTCAGGACTCTTTAGGGACATTTAGGACACAGACTATCTTCAATCTCTCATTTTTAAAGCTTAGAGAGTAATGTAATCAGTCAGAAGAATAGGAGCCCTACTTGACCAGAGAGGATTAGAAGTAGAGTTAGAGGCAGAAAAATGAGAAAGATAATTGAGAGTGTATTTATTTTCTGAAGTTTAAATGAACCGAATGTAAGTTTTTAAAAAATTTCTGTAGAGATGGAGATTTCACTTTCTTGTATTCATACTCTTACCTCATATAGAAAGGTCATCTAGCCCTCCTTCCTTTTACATGAGGAAACTTGAGAACTAGAGAGCTGTCTTATATTTCTTAAGTTTGGCACTTTTTCTATAGTACCTTGCCTGGACTCATTTGTTGGAAGAAAATCTTCTCAAACTCATTTTGGGTATATAAAAATATGCTATGTTGGATGAATAGTTGGACAGCTAGTAAGTTCAGAGTATTTAATGGGGAAAGGGGAAGGGTTTTTTCAATTTTCCCCTCTCTGTCTATTAGATTTGATAGCTAATAGTCTCTTCACCACCTAGGTTTATTTTAGCTGTTGTAAAATAAGAATCTTCAGCTGGTATGGTGTAAATCATAGTTTCTTTATCTAGGAAGGAACAAGAGTCTATTCAAAATATCTCTAATAATTTCAAATGAATGGGATTATATTTACTTGTTAAATTTATCTTCATCACCTTAAAAGGGATATTTGTCATTTACAGTGGAGGTCACTGTTCTACCCACCTCCCCCTACTTCCCCATCCCCTGTCCCTCTCTTCTCTTTTTCTAAATTGTAATCATAAATAATGAGTTTCATTCACAGCTCCCTGCCAGCGAGCTGCTAATTACTGAAAGTACGGCTTGTAATTTACACAGTAATAAACTGTAAATTTAAACATTACGGCACTTTAAGTTAATAATTTTTCTGCTGTAACAAATAGGCCATTTTTCACCCATCCCTCCCTGTAGCCCCCCTATCTCATGTGTGACTGTGACCAGGAGGCATGGCCATAAGAGATGAAGAATACAGGGTGTAAAACCTTTTCATTTAGCTCCATTCCCGCCCAGAACCTGACCTCAAATTAATTTTCTATAGCAAATTGTTATGCTAAGATGTGCAGCTTAATGCTTAGATTAATTCACCACATAGTTGAACATACAAAATACTTGCCCAGAGACTGTGCACACAACAGGCTTGCTTATATATATTTCTTGACTTTTGTGCACACTTGACTTGTGCTTACCCAGGCCTTAACATTTATACATATTTGTGCAACTCTTATTCATGTTATGTATTGGTGTGTGCGCACAGCCTAGTTCATTTGCCTTCACAGATACTATAAAGGATGTTCATTTTGAGTGAAGGGTGAGTTCTTCCTGTCATTTTGCTATATTCCAAAGATTATGGTTCTGTGATCTTTTGCATTACTACCTTCTGAGGCCTGTAATGTTAAAGCTTAGGCTAAGGACTGATCATTTTGTTGACATAGTACCAAATTTCTGGGAAAGAAACTTTTTTTGGGGAAAAGGGGGAGGAGAAAATGGTTTGGTTAGTAAGTTATCAATTTCTGGTGACTAATTTTAGCCTTTGAGTCTTTAGTAGTTTATTTAGCTCATTTTGCGAACATTCATTAGATACTATGCTAAGTATTTTGGAGGGATACAAAGATTCACCAATCCTTACACTTACAGAATTTGCAATCTAACAGTAAGCACATCAGGCCCTTTGGAAACAAGTTTACTTTTGGACCTGACTATTGATGAACATCAATGACTTTGACTTTAACCATAGTAGTAAGAAAGGATGAACCTGATAGTGAATTTGAGGTATTTTTCAAAAAGTCTGGCAAAAAATTATGCTTTGCACTGTGTCAGTATTCCTGGTAGTGATGACATATTTCACTTTTCTGTCTTTTTAGGAGACCAGCATGAGCACTTTAGGAACTGAGAGGGTAGGCCACATAATTAGTGACCCACGTCAGAAAGAGTAAGTACCTGTTGTGTTTTTGGTTGATTTCTCTGAGAAAGGTCAGGAATTTCTTGTAGGGGGAAAGAAGAAAGGGGAACACTTATAGCTACCAGAAATTTGTCATAATAACCAGATTTTTAGCATAATAAAATAAATAATAAAAATAAGAGGCTTTAGAAATCCAGTAAACGTTCTCTATGGCATTTATCCTATCTAGAGCACTAAACCATTTGAAATTGTTTTTATAGCTGTTTTTTTCATTTCTAGTTTTTTCTTTCTTGCTTTGCTTTTTTTAGGCATAGCTATTAAAAGGCAGCTGCTAATACAGTTTTTGTACTCTTAATTTCTAACTTAATAGTTTTTCTTTTAATGTAAATCTACAGAATTGATAATTATCTTCAACTACCACCTTCTTTGCAAATATTAAATATATATATTACATATATATATATATATATATATATAAAATAGTGCTTACTATCACTAGCATTGGGATGAATACTGAGTGGCAAAGAGAGGAAGCTATCAAAATAAATCTTGCTTAGTGTTAAGTAGAAGAGAACTCATGCAACTTTTTAGAGAAAAAAATTTTTTTTGTGCTAATTATTGGTGCTGAAGTTAATCCTCCAAGAAATTCGGCTTTGAGTAAACTGTTGTTCTATCATTTCTTATGACAGCCATATCCTGTAATTCTATTCCACACGATATAGTAGCCCATTGGTATTTCTTCTTACCATGATTGAGAGCCAGTTCTAACAGAATATATTTAATTGTCTAACATAGGTACTATTCAAACTATAATAGTAAGCAAAGATACTTGAAATCTGGCTTGTACACTTGTTGCCTTGGGATCAGGTTGTTAATGAGCAGTTTATTAACATAGTTTAGCAAATAGTTATTATCATTTTCCTCCCATACTTGATATTCTCATTAGGAGGTTTTCCTTTTAAAAGTTGTTTCCATTGTGAAACTTCCACATATATAATATTTCTTTTCCTCTCTTCCCCAATTCCATCTTTTCATTTCCTTAATTCGTTTTCTCTTCATCTTTTTGTTTTTCTTTCCCCTTATCTTTACTCTGCTTTTTGTATTTTGTTTTCTTCTCTTTTTGTTCTTTTCCTTCCCTTTAGTTTCTGGTTACCGTCAACAGGGAAGAGAGAGCGCAACCAGGTAAGTTGAGTCTTCCATCATCTTTATTTTCTCATTTGGTTTCCTTTTCTTTAGAAAGAACAAAACGTTGACTTCTGATTTTCCCCACATTCCTGCCTGTTCACATGAGGTAAGGGAGTCATTACCCATACATTTAGCTTTAGTATTTAAAGCATTCTGTGTTCCATGGATATTTGACTCTTGACTAAATTATATTTTACCTTAGAAGACAAAGCTTTGCTGTGACTCATTTTCTTTTCAAACTTAAATGTTGTGATGGTCACTTTATTTTTTAGTCTCTGATTCTTTATGGGACTTCAGGTGTTAATCAGTTATTTTGTTTTGAGGTGGCAACAAGGATATCATGGAATGAACTGCATGTAGATTTTTCCTGGGTGAAGCAGGTTGACTTTCGGTTTGATGGGTTTTTTCCTCCTAATGATTAGTCTTACAGAAGAGAGTATGTAATCATAAGTTTCAGAAGAGGATTTTTGAACCCAGGTCTTCTGACTCTCTCCAGCATTTCCATGTTAGAAAATCTGTAAAGGCCTAGAAGTTCACAATCACATTGCAAGTTAGTGGCACAGCTATGACTTGAACCTGGGTTTTCTGATTCCCTGACTGTGCCATTTTCAAAATCTCATTGCACAACACCTTATCATCTATCAAAATGCTGCTCTTCAGGAAGATAGGAAAGAATAATTTGCTAATCTACGTGAGGATGAGTTTGATTGGAGTCTTAAGTTGATAGGCAAAACTGCTGGTTAATTGCACTTTTGCAGAAAATATTAAGTTATCATTCATTAAAATGGTTTTTAGAGAACTAACAATAAGATAATTCATTCTTTTTGAGGGCATAGGACTATTCATGCTGAAATCACATAGCACAATGTTATATAACTTCACTAAATAGTTTTGGGACAGCATATATGGTTGAGATAGAGTAGAGCATAATATTTTTTCACATTCAGGTTGTGTATTTCAAGTGGCGTTTATTGAACTAATTAGTATTGAACTTTTTTGTTCTTTCAGTTCAATCCCCTTTCTCCCCTTTATTCTTTGGATGTTCTTGCTGATGCTTCCCACCGAAGATGCTTACCAGCACACTGTTCTGCCAGGTAATATTTTTTAGTCTCTTTGAGGGGTTTTTCTCATTTTCTTCTAGTCAAAAGCCTCATCTGCAAGGAATATTATTAATACAGGTTCTCGAGTGATGTTCTAGATGAGAAAGCAAGTAAATATGCTTTTCTTTTCACCAAGTCAAGTTACTTGTGTGCTTCAAACATTTGTTGTGTATTTATTATACATACAGTTTTTTTATAGCTAGTTGATAAATGCCAGTTAGTTTGAACTAATGGCAAAAAGTTCATGCATTTACTCCTTTAGTAATTTTTATGTAGGGGTGACTGTGCATTGTTTGAAAAGTTCATCACTCCTCATGACATGATCATATGTTGCCACATGAAGCTGTGACCCTAGCCATAGGCCTCTGATAGACTGTAGTACTAAGTGGAGAATTTGGAAAAAGTTTTTTGAAAGGAAAATTATTACAAATAGTTGTATACTCTGGATTTAAATCTTTAGTTTAAAAAGGCAATGGTAGGGGTGGCTAGGTGGCGTAGTGGATAAAGCACCGGCCCTGGAGTCAGGAGTACCTGGGTTCAAATCCAGTCTCAGACACTCAATAATTACCAGCTGTGTGGCCTTGGGCAAGCCACTTAACCCCATTTGCCTTGCAAAAAAAAAAAAAAAAACCTAAAAAAGCAATGGGAATGCAGATCTACTTTTTTGGTTTGGTGACTTTTACTCTCATCACACATTAAGTGAATCCCTTCAGACAGAAGCATAGTGTTGCATCATGTCAGAAACAAAGTGGAATGAGTAGTTTTGCCCTTACGCTTACTTTGACAATAACATTATACAATTAGTATCGGTGCTTTATTGGGATTCCCTGTTTCCTTTAAAAGCTGTGCTTCACATAGGCTTGTGTTTCTTATCTGTATATCTCATTAGTCACATCATTATTTTCTATTTCTTAGTACTGGTGACTATATGTTGGAACCATAAAGAAGTCTAGGCTATAGTAGTGGGCACACCATGGCACTGTATATTGCTTCATATATTTGGCATGGACTGAGAACTTAGGAGAGTGAATAAAGATGATAATATCTCTTTTTCTCTCAACTTCTAAGTACCATTCCTTCTTTGTTAATCATTTGATAAGCACATGGCCTCTGTCTTTTAAGGAGATTTCTAGCCACTGAAGGACTTGTCCAAACTGCTCTTGAGGCCAGATAGACAGAATTTATTATCAGCCATTGAGACTGTGAACTTCAGGTATAGGTAGAAGTAATGATTTGTTGTTGTTTTTTGCTACATACTTGGCACGAAGGAAAACTGGTCTTAGGAAGGAGCTTTTCCTTTTTTTTTTTCTGCCTCATTTTGCATGTAGTGGGGAAAGATTTCATTCAAAGCATCTGGGTAGCATTGGGAATTTCACACCCATCATTAGAATGGTTTTTTGTGTGTGTGGTGACTGTGTTATCATTAGTGGTATAATTTTATTTTGCGAAGAGAGAAGTGTTTCCTGTTTTATCACAGCATTCCCTGAGGACAGTTGGTGTATTAATTTGCTGTATTGCCTCCTGGCTGTTCCCAGGCTGTTTTCCTCTTCATCTTGGAATTTTTAATGGCCCTGGTGCCTCTGGGGAGGAATGCAAGGAAGAGTACCTCAGGGAGTGCTTCCCTTTTTTCACATGCCTATAATTACTCTCCTTTAAGAGCACAAAGAATTTGATAATCATGCTTAGGCTATGAAGGTTTTCTCTTTTCAGGCTGCTGAACACAGTCAGCTCCTGCATGGACAACTTTAATTCCGCTTTCTTAAGCATTGACAACTGTAAAGGTTCTTCAACATCTGCATAACAGATAGCATCCTGTATCTATGCAGCTTCAGTTAAGCTTAAGGATCATTGATGGTTTTTGAGGATTCTTCAGTTCATTCATAGAATGTAATGAGAATATTTTTGAAATAAAAGTATCTATTATTTTATTTTGAAGGAAAGACTTAATGAATATTAATATAATATTAATAAAAATTTTAATCTAACATCCTTTATAAAATAATTGCAAAAATACAGGAAAATGGGTTGGAGATGTCTGCTCTGGTTTTTTTGCTTTAAGAGATCTATAGTTTAGTTAAAAAATGTGGAATGTGGTTTGATGTTCATTTATCTTGTGATATCATAGATGTTTCATTGTTTGTGATAGAGATGCTTCATGTCTTGGTTAAGTGGAGAAAGTAAATTTTATTGTTGGTGTTAGTTGTGTTTTTAGGTAATAGCTGCACAGGCCCTTTATATGTTTTTCATAAATAACTTTGGGTTCTTGTTTCCTTTTGTTCTTTGAATTAAAGATTTAATTTAAATTTGATTTAAAACCTAAAGGAGGATAATTTTCTTTTAGTACAATTTGTTGCCTGTCTTTGTTTGACTTTTTAACTTTTTAGTTGCTTATACATTGGTTAGAGTGCCAATAAATAAGAACTGGGGAAGCAGTTGATATTTTCCATGTAGGAAATACAACAATTGCTATTTTGAGTTTAGAAGATCTCTGTTAAATATGAGAGTTCTTTGTGGTTTATGTTGATTATATAGGCTCTTCATAAAGGCATAATAACAAAAATGGAGAAAAAAGTATTTTAAAACTTAGTCTATAGTTGCTTAAGAATATTGTCATTGGGGCGGCTAGGTGGCACAGTGGATAAAGCACCGGCCCTGGAGTCAGGAGTACCTGGGTTCAAATCTGGTCTCAGGCACTTAATAGTTATGTAGCTGTGTGGCCTTGGGCAAGCCACTTAGCCCCATTTGCCTTGCAAAAAAACCTTAAAAAAAAAGAATATTGACATTAAGGGAGACTAGTCCTATCCTCTCTGGGAAAATACAAAATAAGACCTACACCCACCTATCTATGTTGAAGAAATGATAGTCTTAAATTTTTTCCTCATTTTGTTAGTGTTATGTTGTTTTATCTGTTCAGTAGCCCTTTTAATTCTTGGGTGAAAATTTTATAATAAATCTTTATTGACTCTTGTTTTAGTCTTCACCTTCAAATCGTAAAGGAAGTTTCCAAGTTCTTATCTTATATAGATGAACTTACTTACCCCTTTCTAAAGTGACTTGGTTGGTATTCTTCTCAAAGAATTCTGTTTTTTTCCAATTTACACTAGATTGCAGTATCATGCATCTACAACAGAAAAGGACCTTAGAAAGACTTAAAACATAGAAAGGCTTAAATAAACTGATGTTGAGTGAAGTGAGCAGAACATTCTACACAGTAACAGCAACAATGTCCAATTATCAACTATAATTGACTTAGTTCTTCTCAGCAATACAGTGATCAAGACAGTTCCAAAAGACTCATGATAAAAAAGGCTATCTCCCTTTATCAATAAATTGAGAACTGGACAAGATAATAATCTAGAGCTTTAATTTCATCATGTGAAAACTACATATTCATAATCTTGGACTATTTATTAACTGGGGAATGATGTAGTCTTTTTTATATAAATTTTTATTTGTTCTCTGATTATATACAATAGTATGTACTTTTTTTGATAAGGTTTTGAATTTTACACATTCTCCCCACCCCCCACCCCCAGGCAGTCTGATAATCTTTACATTGTTTCCAGGCTATACATTGATCAAAATTGAATGTATTGAGAGAAAAATCATATCTTTGAGGAAAAAATAAAATATTAGAGATGGCAGAATTAGGTAGTTCATAAGACAACTTTTTTTTTTAAAATTGAGGGTAATAGTCTTTAATTTTTGTTTAAACTCTACAGTTCTTTCTTTGTATACCTATAGTATTCTGTGTCACAGATGCCCTAAAATTGTCCCTGATTGAATGAGCAGCAAGGCCATTAATCATCATCCCTATGTTGCTCTTGTGGTATGCAGTGTTCTTCTGGTTCTGCTCATCTTGCTCAGCATCAGTTTGTGCAAGTCTTTCCTGGCTTCTCTGAAATACCATCTCTCCTGGTTTCTGATAGAACAATAGTGATCCATAACATACACATACACATACCACAGTTTGTTCTACCATTCCCCACTTGATGGACATTCAGTTGATTTCCAATTCTTTGCTACCACAAACATTTTTGTAATAACATGTATTTTTATAAATTTTACTCAGTTATCCTTTAATTTGGGAAATGAAGCCTTTATCTGAAATACTTGCTGTTAACAATTTTCCCCATCTTTCTACTTTCCTTCTAATCTTGCTTGTACTGGGTTTTTTGGTTACAAAAACTTTTTAACTTAATGTAATCAAAATAGTTTAATTGTATTTCATAACATTCTCAGTCTTTTGTTTGGTCATAAATTCTTCCCTTCTCCATAGATCTGACAGGTAAAAACTATTCCTTGCTTTCCTAATTTGCTTGTTGTATCACCTATTTTGACCTTATCTTGATATATATCATATGAGACGTTGGTCTATGTCTAGTTTCTGCCCAAAGATTTTCCAGTTTTCCCATAGTATTTGTCAGAGAGTGAGTTTTTCTCTTAGAAGCTGAAATCTTTGTGATGATGATGATGATGATGATGATGATGATGATGATGATGATGATGATTATGTACCTAAACTCTTCCATGGATCCACATTCTTGTTTCTTAGCCAGTTCCAAATAGTTTTGATTGCTGCTTTATAATATGATTTAGAATGTAGTGCTGCTAGAACGGAATCATTTGCTTTAATTTTTTTTAATCAATTTTTTGATCTTCACCACTTCTAGAAGAATTTTTTTATTTTTTCTAATTCTACAAACTAATTTTTTGATAATTTGATTAGTATGACACTATATAAGTAAATTAATTTATGTTGAATTGTCATTTTATTAGTTAAGCCTCTCGATGAGTAATTGATATTTTTTCTATGTTTGTATCTGACTTTATTTGTATAAATTTTTTTTATAATTGTGTTCATATTGTTTCTAGTTTTATTTTGGTCAGAAGACTCCCAAATATTTTGTATTCTCTACAGTTGTTTTATTTTTCCTTTTTCTTTATATTTTCCCAATTACATGTAAAGACAGTTTTTAGCATTTATTTTTGGTAAGATTTTGAGTTCCACTTTTTTTCCCTCCCACTCTTTTTTTTAGTTTCATGTCTAATCCATTGATCTTATCTTTCTCTGTTTTATTTATGTAAGCATTTGGGAATAAAAAAATTTCCCCATAATACTGTTTTGACTGCATTCCTTAAATTTTGGTAATATATTCTTTGTGTGTATCTCTGTTTCAAATGTGTAGGGGATAGGTGTGTTCAAGGAAGATTAGTACCTTTGGTGTAAGGACTGCTGAGCCATTTTTAGAGTGACTTTCTACTTTTGTTCACCTGATCCACCTGACTCTCACCTCTGGGTCCACAAAGCTGTAGCATGTAGTGGCCTCACCCCAGTAAATTGTTTCAACCAATGGGCTAAACCACATTGAGGGTAATCAAGAGAGTCTCAAACTGAGTTCTGGGTATGTCTACCCCAAGTATGTGGTGGGAATGGGCAGATGAGAATACTTCATTCCAACTGCCATGAAGCCAGCTCAAGTAGGTGCTGTGGTGTGCTTAGAGCTTGGTTAGATATTTAAGACACCAAATTATTCAATTGCATCTAGAGCCATCAGCACTTGCCTTGACTCGTCTTGCATTGATGAATCATTATGCTTTTGGAACAGAGTGAGGCAGATGACTTCATGCAGCTCGACCTCACTTAAATCCAATTTATGCATGCATCAAAAGATATCACCCATACTTCCTATTCCTCAAAGTCCTGTGGTGACAGGCAGGTGATGAAGCAGCAGGTATGGATACATTGGGAGTTGTAGTCACAATCCTGCACAGAGGTGGCCCTGGCCTTAGGGTCATTTCCCCACCAAAAGCAACAGTGAGATTTGGCAGCCCCTGTGTGACTGAGTAGTCTTTTTAAGTATTATACTGCTCACCTCCTGAGGTGAGGAAAGGACTAGAAAAAGTACCCTAAAAACTATCTGCTTATCCAACCATGATCTGACTTTTTCAAAAAAGATTCCAATCACCATTGATACATGGAATGTGTTCGTTCACGCTCATAGACAACATAAGATCCAGTAGTCAGAAAGAAGAACAGTTCTTGTTGCAAGGGAACTCAGTAAGTATTTCCAAATAACAGCCAAGACTGGCAAATTTACTGGCCAGTTTACTGATAACAAAGCTGGATTCACATTTTTCTGAAGTGGCCACAGAAAAGGGGAGTGCCCTGAAGCTGGGGTAGATTTTGCATTCAAAACTAATTTAGAGGTCATTCTTAAATACCAACCAAAAGGTGTGGAAAAACAACGGCTCATGACAATTAGATTGCTACTTCCAGGAAAATGCCATGCCACCACCATTAGTGCTTATGCTCCCACACTGATGAAGTTAAAGAAAAATGTTATGAAGACCTGGAGAATCCTCAAATAATATACCAGAAGAAGTTAAGCTCATAATTGTGGGTGACTTTAATGCTAGAGTAGATTCAAATTATCAGAGGAATGGAGTTGGAAACAACAACAGAAATGATCACCTACTACTGAAGACTTGCACTCTGATGACCTCATCACCAACACTTTTTTTTAAGGTTTTTTTTGCAAGGCAAATGGGGTTAAGTGGCTTGCCCAAGGCCATACAGCTAGTTAATTATTAAGTGTCTGAGGCTGGATTTGAACCCAGGCACTCCTGACTCCAAGGCCGGTGCTCTATCCACTGCAACACTGTCTTTCATTTATCTAAATGCAATAATAATTCCTGGATGCACCTTCATAGCAAACATTGCCATCTAATAGACTATGTGATTGTAAGGAGAAGAAACAGACTAGATGTGAGAGTGACAAAGGCAATATATGGTGCAGAGTGCTGGACTGATCACAGACTCATCCTGTCTAAGCTAAATATTCATATTTAACTGAAGTGGCAGTCCCAAGGCAAAATGGCCATTAGAAGAATTAATGTCAAGAGATTAGAGCATCTTTCTGAGCTAGAACAGTTTGCTAACTTGGAGGAGAACTGAGCCAACACACAGTTGGCAACAGTGGAGCATTAAAAGAGTGGGCAGCTTTCAGAGGTTTGGTGCAGCCCTGCATTTACTCATCTGCGGCAGAATGCTTGCAAACGTCCAGAGTGGTATGAGGAAAATGATGGGGAAATTCAGAACCTGCTAAATGAAAAAACAAGAACTCCACAGGGTTTACCAGCAGGATAGTTCATCCATTTCTAAGGCAGCATTTAATTTAAATCCATCAGAAGTAAAGTAGGTGAAGTTTACTATAGAGAAATTTAGGATTCTTGACTTAGTGAGAAGGCAGATGGAATTCAGTTTTGTAGAAAGTAATAAAACAAAATACTTTTATGATGCCCTGAAACCTATTTATGGGCCAAAGATATATGGTGCTTCTCAATTATTCAGTGCTTATGGATCCACATTGATTAACAATAGGGACGTGATCATAGTGAGATGGACTGAACACTTCCATAGAGTTCTTAACAGACTATCATCAGTCAGTGCTGAAGCCATTGACCATTTACTTCAAGTTGAAGTCAATCAGTCCTTACCTGAAGTTCCAACTGAAGAAGAGGTTTTGAATGCTATTAGACTCCTTTCAAATCCCTGCTGCTGATTCTATTCCAGCTGAGCTTTACAAGGGGAGGCGGCAGCGGTGGGGGGGGGGGTCGTCCAGTGCTCATCCAAAAACTGGCTGAAATTGTCCAGATTATATGGCGTGAAGAAGTTATCCCCCAAGAATTCAAGGATGCTTCCATTGTCCACCTCTATAAAGGTCAAGGGATTAGATTGTCCTGTGACTATCACTGGGGTATTTATCTTTTAATCATTGCTGGTAAGATTCTTTCCAGAGTTGTCCTCAATAGATCGATCCTTCACCTGGAAGATGGTCATCTCCGTGAGAGCCAGTGTGGCTTCAGAAAGGATTGAGGAGCAATCAATATGGTGTTTCCTGCCTGACGACTCCAGGAAAAAATGCCAGGACTAGAGTAGAGGTCTGTATATAACATTGTAGATCTGACCAAGGCCTTTGATACTGTCAGTCGTGAGGATTTATGGAAAATGATGTCGAAATGTGATTGCCTGGAGAAGTTCATCACTATTATACGTCAATATCATGATGGCATGCAAGCCTGGGTTCTGTATAGTGGACGATGCTCTCGGGATCTCCCAGTTACCAATGGAGTGAAACAAGGAACTGTCCTTGCTTCCATGCTTTTAACATGATGTTTTCTGCCATGTTATCAAACGCCTTCATTGAGGATGAACATGATCTCCAGGTCACCTTACCACGATGGCAAATTCTTCAACTTGAAAAGACTGCAAGCCAAGACCAAAATAGAGGGAATGTTGGTGCATGATCCTCTTTTTGCAGATGATTGTGCCCTTGATACAGCCTCTGAAGCTGAGATGTGACAAAGTATGGGTCGATTCTCTGCTGCTTGTGCTAATTTTGGTCTAATAACACCAAGAAAACTCAGGTGTTTCATCAGTCAGCACCATACCTTCCATATGTGGAACTATCGAGTATAGCAAATGGAGAAGTTTTGAATACTGTGGACAAATTCATTTGCCTTGGCAGTGTCCTTTCCAGGAAGTTACACATTGACATTGAGGTTGACACATGCATTGTCAGAGTTAGCTCAGTATTTGGGAGACTGAAAGAAAGTGTAGGAGAGGAAATAATAGACTAAGTACCAAATTGAAGGTCAAAAGAGCCATTGCTCTGACTTCATTGCTATATGCCTGTGAAATCTAGATAGTCTACCAGCACCATGTCAGGAAACTGAATCACTTCCATTTAAATTGTCTTAGGAAGATTCTGAAGATCACCTGGCTGGAGAAGATACCAGACACTGAGGCCCTTCCTCAAGCTAAACTACCTAGCCCCTAGCATTCCAGCCTTACTACAGAGAGTGCAACTATGATGGGCTGATATGTTAGAATGCCAGAAGTACACTTGCGAAAAAAAATCCAAAACTATTTTATGGAGAATTCATATGGTCAAGTGCTCACACGGTGGTCAGAAGAGACAATACAGGACACCCTGAAGGTTTTTCTTAAGAACTTTGGAATTAATTGTGCAGCATGGGAGACACTGGCACAGGACCATTCAGCATGGCATGCCCTCATCAGTGAGAGTACTGCGCTCTATGAGAAAGGTAGAATTGAAGCAGTTCAGAGTAAATGTGACATACCTTAGTTTAGACTACCCACCCCAGGTGTTTATGCCTGACCTGTGGTAGAGTATTCTAAGCTCATATTGGTCTGATCTGCCACAGTTGGACACACTGCAATTTATCTTAGAGTGATTTCGTTTTGTTCTTCAATAACAAAGGACAAGAACCAACCAATGTTTATTGTAAGCAACATGTTTTAGAATTCTGTTTTTTAAACTAACTTGTTAATTGCTTTCATTTATGGGAGAGTTCAATCCAATCACATTTCACTGTTATGATTACTGTGTATATCTTCATCCTAGTTTTTCTCCTTTTTATACTTTTTTCTCACCTTTAACTCTCTCCCTCTTCACAGTGTTTTGCATCTGACCACCACCTTCTATATCTGTCCATCCTTCTGTCAGTATCCTCCCTCCATTTTCTTTCCCCTTTCCCCTTCTACTTCCCTTCCAGGGAAGATAGATTTATCTACCCAACTGAGTGTGTAGGTTATTCCCTCTTTGAACTAAATCCAATGAGAGTAAGGTTCAAATAATGCTCATTCCCTCTCATATTTCTCTCTGTAATAGATCTTTCATGTCTCTTCATGTGATATAATTTACCTCTTTCTGCTTTCCTCATCCCCCAATATAATCCTTTTGTTCATCTCTTAATTTTTTTTTATCCTCAGGTCAGAGTCAATTTATATCCAAACCCTCTGTCTCATTAACCTCTTAACTGCCTTAAAAGAGATACCTTTCTCAAGAGTTACAAGTATTATCTCCCCATGTAGGGATGTATACAGTTTAAGCTTACTGAATACCAGTTTTTTTCTTTCCTCTTTACTTTTTTGTGCTTATTTTGAATATTGTAGCGAAGATCAGATTTTCTGTTTAACTCTGGTCTTTTTTATCAGGGAAATTTGAAAGTCCCTTATTTCATTGAATGTGTTCATCTTTGCCCTTGTAAGATTATACTCAGTTTTGGTGGGTAGGTGGTCCTTGGATGTAATTCTAGCTCTTTTATTTCTGAAGACTTTACCTCCCCTATCTGCATTCCTTTCTATCAGTCCTACATTCTTCCCCCCGCCAAACATCCCTTACCCCAGTCCCCTTTTCTCTTAATCCCTTCCTCTTTTGCTTTCCTATATGGTAAGATTAAGCCACTTCCAATGAGAGTAAAGTTAAATGCTTCCTTCTCATTCCCACTTAACCCTGTACTACAACTTCCTCTATACTATAAAAATTCTCTTCATGCTTCTTTTATGTCAGATCATTTACTGCAGTCTACCTCTCCCTTTTGCTTTCTCCCAGTACATTCCTTTTTCCTCTTCATATTCAGTTCATACTTAAGTCGTCTTAAGTATACTCCTTTTGACTGCCCTAATGATCAAGTTTTTAGGAGTTACTGGTTTCATTTGCCCATATATGAATGTACAGCGTTTAACTTTATTAATTCCCTTATTGTTTCTCTTTCGTATTTACCTTTTATGTTTTTTTTGATTCTTGTATTTGAAAATCAGATTATTTGTTTGGCTCTGTTCTTTTCATCAGGATTGCTTGAAAGTCCTCTGTTTCATTGAATTTCCTTTTTTCCCCCTGAAGAATTATACTCAATTTGTTGGGTGACTCTTTGCCCTCCAGAATATGATGTGTAGGCTCTTTTTTTTGTTTATGGCTTTCAGGTAGTTTAATAATGTTTAGGTTATCTCTCCTGGATCTGTTTTCTAGGTCAGTTGTTTTTCCAATGAAATATTTAATATTATCTTCTGTGTTTTCATTGTTTTAATTTTATTTTATTATTTCCTGATGCCTCATAAAATTTTTAGCTTCCACTTGTCCAATTTTAATTTTTTTTATTGTTTGAAGGGAATTTATTTGTTTTTAAACATTTTATTTGTTTTCCAATTGTATACAATAGTAAATTGTGCCCATCATTTTTTTCAAGGCTCTGAAATTCTACAATTTTCCCCTCTCTTCCCTTCCCTCCCCCCACAGAAGGCTGTCTGACAGTCTCTACATTGTTTCCATGCCATACATTAATGTAAATTGAATGTTATAAGTGTAAACATAAGAATAAACATAAACACCCCCCCCCCAAGAAGATGGGAAACCTCAAGAATAGAGAGAGAAAAAAAATTGTACTTCAGTCTTTGTTCAGATTCCAATGGCTCTGTCTCTGGGGTGAGTTCCTTTCTTTATCATAAGTCCACCAAAGAAGTTGCTTCAATATTTTTCCCTCCGTTGCTATTACTAGTTGTCCCTCCACTCTATTCCTCCCTACTCTCATTTATTCTATTTTTTCTCTCCTTTCATCCTGGCCCTGTCCAAAAGTGTGTTGCATCTGAATACCCTCTCCCTTGATCTTTCCTCTCTTCTGTTGCCTATTCCCCCCTTCCCTTCCCCCATTTCCCCTCATCCTGACCCTTTCCTCCCAACATTCTCCAGGGAAAGACAGGTTTCCTCACCCTTTTAAGTGTGTATGTCATTTCCTCCCTGAGCCATTTCCGATGATAATGAAGGCTCACTCATTCCCCCTTGCTTCCCCCCCCCTCCATTGAAAAAGTTTTTTTTTACTCTTATGTGAAATCTCTCAGCTTCTTCTTCATCTCCTTTTCCTTCCTCCCAGTACTTTCCCCCATCACCCATTGACTCCATCCCTTTACCACATTATACCATTATATTTTGCTCCTTCCTATGTCCTGTCTATATATGCTCCTTCTAACTGCTCTTATAAATGAGAAAGTTCATACGAGTTATCATTATCTTCTTCCCATGTAGGAATACAAACAGTTCAACATCATCAAGTTCCTCATAGTTAGTCCCTCTCTTCCACTCCATCTATGGTTCACCAGAGTCCTGTACTTGGAGATCAAACTTTCTGTTCAGCTCTGGTCGTCTTGTTAGGAAAGTTTGAAAGTCCCGTTTCATTGAAAATCCATCTTTTCCCCTGAAAGAGGATGTTTAGTTTTGCTGGGTGATTTATTCTCAGTTGTAAACCAAGATCCTTTGTCTTGTGGAATATCATATTCCAATCTCTAGGAGCCCTTAATGTAGATGCTGCCAGATCCTGTGTAATCCTGACTATGGAGCCTCGGTAGTTGAATTGTCTGTTTCTGGCAGCTTTTAGAATTTTCTCTTTGATTTGGGAGTTTTGGAATTTGGCTATAATATTCCTGGAAGTTTTTCTTTTGAGATCCCTTTCAGGGAGTGACCGGTGAATTCTCTCAATTTCTATTTTACCCTCAGCTTCTAGGATCTCAGGGCAATTTTGCTGTATTATTTCTTGAAAAATGAAGTTTAGGCTCTTTTCCTGTCGTGGCTTTCAGATAGTCCAATAATTTAAAATTATTTCTTCTGGATCTGTTTTCAAGGTCAGTTGTTTTTCCAATGAGATATTTCACATTTTCTTCTAATTTTTGGCTTTTTTGGAAGAGTTTTATTTCTTCCTGATTTCTTGCAAAGTCATCAGCTTCCTTTAGTTTCATTTTGCATTTGAAGGAGTTACTTTCTTCTGAGAGCTTTTTTATCTCCTTTTCCAGCTGGCCAATTCTGCTTTTTTAAGGCATTCTTCTCCTCATTTGCTTTTTGTTTTGCTTTTTCCATTAGGCCTAAACTGGTTTTTAACATATTATTTTCTTAAGTATTTTTTTGTATTTCTTTCACCAAGCTTTTGATTTGGTTTTCATGGTTTTTCCGCATTGCTCTCATTTCTCCTCCCAATTTTTCCTCCATCTCCTTCAAAGTCTTTTTTGAGCTCATCCATAGTCTGAGCCCGTTTTCTATTTCTCTTGGAGGTTTTGGATATGGAAGCTTCGATTTTGTCATCATCAGAGTATGTGTTTTGACCTTCCATAGGACTGAAGTAATTCTCTATGGTCGATCCTTCTTTTTCTGTTGTTTACTCATTTCCTCAGCCCAAGGCTAATTTACAGCACTTCGAAGGTAAGCTCTCCAGCCTGTGCTTTGATATGCAGATGAGCACAGCACTGCCCTCTGCCCTGAGGCTATAAGGCTGGATCCAGCTATCTTAGTAAGGAAGCCTAAACTGCACCCTGAGTCTGAGTGTAGGCAAACAGCAGAGTCCTGCCCCAGGAAGAGCAGAGAAATCTCTGCAGACTTCCCTTACCTTCTCTGGGGGTGCAGGCTGCTTTCTCCCGATTCTCGCTGCAGGTTCTGTGGTCGGTGCTCCTCACTCCACACTTACCCAGGTGCAGCAGAGTTCTCTCCCCTTCAAGCTGTTGCTGGTGTTCTCTGAGCTGGACTGGGCTTTGCTGAGCTGGGCTGGGCTGGGCTGAGAAGTAGCCTTTTTTTCCCACCCCAGGTCCTGGTGAAGCACACCTTTCCCCTGGAACTTACAAGTCATCTTGAACTGGGAAAATGTATCACTCAGTCTTTTTGTGGGTTCTATCCCTCTAAATTTTGGCTAGAGCCCTCATTTGTTTGTTTTTTGGGGGTTTGGGGGTAGGAGTTGTCGGGGAATGCTGCCTTCACGCCGCCATCTTGGATCCACCCCCCCAATTTTAATTTTTAAGGAATTATTTTCTTCAGTAAGTTTTTATACCCCTTTTCCATTTGATCAGTTTGACTTCTTAAGTAATTCTTTTTTCCAGTAAAATTTTGTAACTCCTTTTCTATTTGGCTGTTCTACTTTTAAAGGAATTCTCTTCAGTGAATTTTTTTATTATCTTTTTTCCTTTGGACAATTCTGCTTTTCAAGGTGGTATTCTATTCAGTGAATTCCCCCCCCCCCCCCCTTTTACCATTTGATCTATCTTATTTTTTGAGGTAATATTTTTTAAGGGTTTTTTTAAACCTCCTTTACCTAGCTGTTGATTCTTTTTTCATGATTTTTTTTTTGCATCACTCTTAGTTCTCTTTTCATGTTTTCTTGTACTTCTTACACTTGATTTTAAAAATTCTTTTCGAATTCTTCCATGGCCTGAGACTAATTCATATTTTTCTTTGAGTTGGATGTAGCAGTTTTGAATTTGTGCTTTGGTCTTCTGTGTCACCATAGTAAATTTCTTTAGTCTTTTACTGATCTTTACTCATCTTCCATCTGAGTGTTTCTTGACTTTTAATCCTATGTTAAAGTGTGGCACTGCTTCTGGAGTAGAGGGGACACTGTTCCAAACTATTTTTTTTTTGTTGCAGCTGTTTGAGAGATAATTCTAGGGAATCTGTAAATTTTCAATTCTTCCAAGGAAATGTGATCTAAGAAGATCATAGATCTACTACTCTTCTGGCTTGCGCTCTGTTCTGTGAGCAATTATATACAATTATATACAGCCATGGAGCTGTAATCAGGATTCCAGCTCTCATTTACCCACAAACTTTGGTATGCTAGAGCTCCTCCTTGCCCTGGGCCTGAGTCCCAGTATGGACAATGTAATAATCTTGCCCCCTTTGTCAGCAAAGGCCCCCCCCCCCTTTTTTTCTTTCTTTTTTCCTTTTGCAAGGCAATGGAGTTAAGTGACTTGCCTGAGGTCATACAGCTAGGTAATTTTTAAGTGTCTGAGGTCATATTTGAACTCAGGTCCTCCTGACTCCAGGGCCAATGCTCTATCCATTGCACCACCTAGCTGCCCCTGCAGTCACCTTCTGACCAGCTGTTTGAACCCCTTCCTGTCTGTTGGCCGAGAGGTCTGGAAATTGTCACTTACTGACACTGGCTCAGGTGCCCTCAAAACCTACTGCTATTTACTAAGTGTAGGCTACATTCCACTGACACCCTGGTGCATAGACTATTCTTTGCTGACTTTTTATGTGGTCTTCGGCTAGAAAATTATTTTTTGGGTTCTGTCATTCCAAAATTTGTTTTGAGGCATTATTTAAAGTTTTTTTTTTAATCATCAGCATTTCTTTTTTTTTACATTTTTTAATTTCTTTTTATTTTTTTTTAGATTTTTCAAGGCAATGGGGTTAAGTGACTTGCCCAAGGCCACACAGCTATGTAATTATTAAGTGTCTGAGGCTGGATTTTAACTCAGGTACTCCTGACTCCAAGGCCAATGCTCTATCCACTGCACCATCTAGCCACCCCTATTCAAAGTCGTTTTAAGAGGTTTTGGGGGGAACTCAGAGGCATTTTCCTGCCTTGGATCTACCTCTTGGGGAGTTTTCATGACTAAAATTTGAAAGTACAAACAAATAATTCTCATGTATAGCAAAAAAGGAAATTATCTAGCCAAATAAATGTGGATTTATAGGAAGCTCATCAACCTACTTATATTTTAAAAAGATGTGTATAGAAATTGGAGTAAAGACAGGTGACAGAATGAATGCAATACCCTGGCATGGTCCTATAAAAATAGTGTCTATTTCATGTTGTCCTTGTGGAAAAAAGTGGAGAAAAGTAGACTAGTCAGCACAAGTGGATTCAGAATTGGATAAATGACTGAATCCATAGAGTACTTATATTTCTTTGTCATATTGAAAGGAAGTCTCAAGTGGAGTCCCTCATGTATCTTTGCTTGACCCTGTGCTACTATTTAAGTTTTATCATTGTCTTAAGTAAAGACATATCTGGCAGGCTCATTAAATTTGCAGATGACACAAAGCTGAGAAGGGGTGGCTGATAACTTGGATAACAGATTCAGAATCTAAAAAGAGCTTGACAGATTGGACTTTGAGCCAAATCTAAAATGAATGTTTTTGGGATAGTAATAAGTAAATATTTAAACATGGATGAAAAATTCACTTCACAAGTGAAAGATAGATATGACCTGGCTAGTTTACAATTATACTGAAAAAAAAAATTTCTGAAAAAGGTAACTCTAAAAAAGGGTTTAGTGGACAGCAAGTTCCGTATGAATCAGCAATGTGATATCACATCAGAAAGCTAATACAGTCTTAGGTTGCATTAAGAGAGATACAGGATTGTGTCCTGTTCTTGTGTCCACATATGGAGTACTCTATGGAACTCTAGGTTCCATTCTGATAAGCTGGAAAAAGATCTGTAGAGGAGGCCTACCATGCTGTGTGAGTCATTTAGACAAGAAGGGCTTTATAAGTATTGGAAGGATAGTCCTATGGAAGAAACTTCAAACATGTTCTGCTTGGTACTAGCAGGCAGAACTAGAAACTGAGGGGAGAAATTGAAATAAGGTAGATTTAGACTCACTGTAAGAAAAACTTTCCTTAAGATTTAGAACTCCACAAGGTTGGGTAGATGACCTCTGGAGACTGGTATTTCTCCTTCTACAGAGGTCTTACAAGGATGTCTGTTCTGGCTGCCTATGTTGTAGAAGGGATTCATGTTCAGCATGCCCTAAGCTGTACAGATGGCCCTTCCAGGCCTGTGATCCTGAGATATTATGAAGCCAGGAGGAGAAGAGAGCATGTTAACTTAGTTTTATATATTATCTGCTTGGCTATATGGTTACTGATCTTGGTCATCTGATATTTTGTGACAGATACAGAAGAATAGAACACAATAGAAAAGACATGAGATCAGGACTTTATATCAGACTATGTATGAGGCAAGAGATAGAAGAAATAGAATTTGTACAATAGAGCACTTTGGAGTCATTTGGATCAAGTAAGATAATATTTGTTGCATACTTAGTAGAGTGCCTAGCACACAGAAGGTACTTAATAAATACTCATTCTCTTCCTTCACCTTCCCTTCACTAAGATTGAAGAGCTCTAGTTTTTTCTACCTTCCTAGGTTATGGTTTCAAGTCATCTCAGCATCCTGTTTATTGTTGGTGTTCTTAAATTAATGCAGCACTTGGAATTGAACACAGTATTCCAAAAGTGATTCATCAAATCACCTTCCTTTATTTGGACACTATTAATTGCAGGTTCAACTAATGTTTACATTTTAATTTAATTGAAAAATTGAAAAAGAAAAATATTTGATTGCTGGTCTAAAGGACTAAAAAAAAACCATGTGTTTGGAGGCAGGGAGGGTTAAAATTGACTACTAATAAAGTATTATGCCAATGGATCATGTTTACCTAGCATTAAATTTTTCAATGTTTTTTTCATTTGAGAATAGATATTTCATTAATGATTTTAGAACATTAGACTCTTTAGCACTTATACCTAAAAGTCATTATGTACAATATTTCAAAACTAATACTGCATACCCAGTACTCTGAAATCAATTGGTAAAGATAAGATGGGTGTAAGCAATTGGTGAAGTGATGGACTGCCTTTGATAATTCTGAATGATCTTAGGCCAAAGTTTAATAAATATTAGCAGAGGGACTATGCAAATTTTTCCATGTTCCACCAATCAGTAGGGATTTATTAAGCACCAACCATAGACAAGGCATTTTGAGGTAGGTGGTAGTAGTAAAAGTACAAAAAAGAAAATAAACTGCCTTAAAGAAACTTAAGATAGTTTACTGAGAGATCTACCATTGAACACATTAATTTAAGGAAAGAGAGTCTACTGAGAACTTAGGAAGATCAAGGAAGTATTCCCACAGGAGATGGTACTTGCGCCTGAGACTTGGAGGAAGCTACAGATCCTAAAAGAGATTGAGAAGGGGGTGCATTCTAAACATGAAGGGCAACCTGTGTGAAGGCTTTCAGGGAAGGAGATAGAGTGCTGAGTTTAGGGAGCAGTTAGATTGGACTGGCTGAGTTTTTGTGTGAAAGGAGATAAGATGGGAAAAAAATGGGAAAAGTGGTAGTCAGATTGAGGAGGTCTTTAAATGCTAGACTGAGAGCTTTGCATTTATCCTAGAGATAATAAGGAATCGCTCAAGATTTTTGCTTAGGAGTGATATGATGGGGGCAAATGTTAAGCTTCCCATGTAAATGAACTTAATATCTTGCATTATAAAAACTGCTTTAATTTATAAGTTGGTTGAATCTTTTTATCTCTCTTTCTCATGTGCAGACAGGCAAATGTACACTTGGGACCACCATGTTCAAGGGATATAAAGAGGAAGCGGAAACCTATGACCACAGCATCTCTGTCCAGTCCAACTGCAGGTAAATTGGATTTGTTTCAAAGTCTTCTCTCCGTGTTTTGCAATAGACAAAATATTTGTGCTGTGGTGGAGGGATTAACAAATTGGGGTAGCTTAAAGACCTGTGACTTTACTATTTGTTTATTAGGTACAGTATGCTTTCCTTAAGAACTTGAAATGATCCTGGTTTCTCAAAGATTCCTCCAGTGGAGAACATCATCTTTGGCAGATCCTGCCAACCCAGGAAGCGTCTCTGGTAGATTTGTGTTAACATCTGAGGACCAGTCTGTTAGTAATAACCTTTATTTATATTAGTCCCTAATAAATTAAAACAATATTTATAGTATCAGTCAATAAGCAAGCATTTATTACGTGCCTAGTCTTAGACACTTTTAAGTGTTGAGGATACAGATACTAAAGTGGAATAACTATATACCCGTAGGAAGTTTACATTTTATCAGGGGAGAAAATATGTGCATATATGAGTATAAATAGAATAAATATAGGCTAGTTTGGGAGAGAGGACATTGGTATCATGTGAATTCAGGAAAGACTTTATAATAGGTGGGGCTTGAGTTGAGCCTTGAAGTAATTAAAAGTTTCTACAATGCAGAGGCTTAGGGAGTTCATCCCAGGCATGGATAGGAAATGGTGAATCATTTGTGAGGAAAAGCAAAAATATTTATTTGGAAATACTACAGATTAAGGGAAGGGTAATCATTTATTAATTTAATAAGGTTAGAAAGCAGTTTGTGCAGGGCTTTGAAACCAGAGGAGTTTATAATCCTAAAATAAATAAGGAAGGTGCCCCTTCGTGTTAACTGAGTAGGAAAGTAACATGGTCAAACCAAGACTTAAAGAAAACCACTGATAGCTATGGGATAGATTGTATGGGATAGATTGATCAGAATGGGAAAGACTTGGGGGACATGAAGACTATCATTGCCCAAGTAATATTATAATACAATATAATAATAATTTTATAGCTGTGGGAGGAATGAAAAGAAATCAGATGCCAGAGATGTGAAGGAGGCAGTAAAGTGATATATATGGTGTGGGAGACAGAAGAATCAGGGGTATAATGCAGAGGTTTCAGGCTTGAGAGACATGAAGAATGCTGGTACTCTGTATAGTAATAGGGAATTGTGTAGGAGGACTAAGGTTTTTTTTTGGGGGGGAAAGATAATGTTTTATACATGTTGAGTTTGGGAGAGACAACACAAAAGGAGGCAAGAAAGTGGGAATGGAGGGGAGATAAGCACCACGGGCTGCCAGGACAGAGTTCTCTTGTTCTGTGTAGTTGAAACTAGTCAGAGTGGAATGAGCCCTAAAGTTCATTTTCTGCCCTTTAAAGGAATTTGGTACTGCATCCTCTGATGGGGGGTGGGGAGAGGAAGAGGAGGGAGGAGTTGGTGTTAAGGATTGAGTTAGCAGCTTGGCAGCTAGGTAATGTAGTGGATAGAGCACTGACCTTGGCATCAGGAGGATGGGAATTTGAATCCAGCCTCAGACACTTGGGCAAGTCACTTAATCCAAAATGTCTTGCATCCAGTACCATCTCCAGTTGTTCTGATTCATAGCTGGCTACTGAACTCAGATCTGGAGGAGTAAGTGAAACTGGTGACTTAACACAGCACTCCCTCACTCTAATCCAATTCATGTGTTTGTCATGATGTCACCTCCTTGATATCATGGTCTTCTTCCAAGAATGTAGAACAAATATCAGCAGCAACATGGACAGGAGATCAGAAGTGATAAGCCTAACTGGAAGGGGCATGCAGAGTGGAGTGAGGTCTTGGGATCTTAATTTATTTCTAGAATGTTGACTGTAGGATCTTTTTTTTTTTTTTAACCAGAGCAACTCACAAAGACCTCCTAAGGCACAAAGATATGTGTTCTACACTAGTCAAACAAGTATCCTCTCTAATGAAATCATGGTTCCTTGAAGTATTTATAATGAAAACTCAACAAAAATGTCCCTGACTTAAAATGTAGTCATGAACATTTTACAATAGAAATTTGTCATATTTTTGTGTTTTGTTGGAATTAGGAGAAAAGAATTGGAAAAAATGTAAAGCCAAAATATAAACCTGAATGTCATTTCATTCCATTTAAGGATACATTGCTTTTGAAAAATAAAGGAGACAAAATTTTCAGAAATTATCAAAATTATTTGGAGTTCTTTCTTAGTGATTTTAAAAGGAGTTTGTCATTTGTTACTAGGTTTATCTGAAGACCATGAAGGGATTCACAAATGAAGTAATAGAGCAGCAAACGGTGGCTAGGAGGAGGGTGGGCCTCAGAAAAATGTGTCTTGGTCTTTCTTTCTTTCTTTCTTTCTTTCTTTCTTTCTTTCTTTCTTTCTTTCTTTCTTTCTTTCACAAATGACTTCCCATTTTAAAATTTTTCATACTTAGAAATTCACCTCTGTTTTTATTCCTGTTATATTTTAATTGACTGTTAAAAAAGGGTTCCATACTTGGCCAACTGAAGAGTCTTTTTTTTTCCTTTAGGTTTTTGCAAGGCAGTGGGGTTAAGTGGCTTGCCCATGGCCACACAGCTAGGTAATTATTAAGTGTCTGAAACAATTATTAAGTGTCTGAGACCGGATTTGAACTCAGGTACTCCTGACTCCAGGGCTGATACTCTATCCACTGTGCCACCTAACTGAAGAGTCTTAATAGAGTTATCTGCCCTGTTCCTCTGGATGATCACCCATACACTTTCATCTATTTCTATAGCAACTAGTGCCTTACAGCACCTCTCCTCTCATTTTTGTTGTGGCTTCATTCTTTTTTTTTTTTTTATTGTCCATTCATCTTTTCTGCTTTTAGCTTTTTATCCTTTGAAGGAAAAGAATGGTTGAGAAGAGTTTTTAAAAATTCAGGGCCCTGTCTAAAGTGAGGAATATCCAAACAAAGAAATTAAATGAGATGTGCTTTAAACCTTTTCTCTTTTGGAGTCTTAACCACTCTTTTCTCACTTGTTGACCAGGTCTTGCTTCAGTGAGTTTTTTTCCCTTTTCTTTTCTTTCTTGTTTTTTTGCAACCTGAGTGCCCCATAGAGGTGAAGGACACAGCCCAAGCCCGCACCATCAGTCAGTAGAACAAATGGGCTTGCTCTGCCTAACATCGGGCCATCTCAGATTCCACCTCTTTTATAGAAATGAGTGATGAAGAGAGGTGCGTTCCGCTATGCCGCTGTATTAATACACATCAGGGGCCAGCTCCCGGCACTAAATCACGCTACTGCATACATCTGTTATCAGACTCTTCACCAGTGTGATGAACAAGACTGCAGATAGAGGCTTCCTCGTGTCATTCTTTATAGGATTTTCCTAAAAGAATAAATAGCTCAGATCTCTGCCAACACTCTCCCCTGTCATTGTGATGAATTCAGCTTCTTTCTTAAACATGCAGCCACAAATCTTTCCCTGTTTTCCCCTCCCCTCCCCTGTCTGTATAAAGTTTTGAGTTGAAATTGACTGAATTTAAAGATGGTAATAAAGGAGTAGTGAATAAAGAGCAATGAGACCTTGTTACCTTTTATTTTTTAGTGGTAGAAATGAGGGATCATGGAGAAAGTTATGTTCATAGAATCATTGAGAAAGTAGTAACTTTCTTTTTTTTCTCTTTAAACCATCTCACCTGAAAAGATTTTGTGTTTTCCATGTGATTCACGTGACCCACACATAGAACCACACCTAGCTAGATTTACTACCTAGGGAAGGTTCCAAATTATATGTCACAGTTGGAATTGTATAGTAAATCAGCTGCCTGAAGTTGAATGGACTTTAAACCTGCCATTACTAGAAATTGGGATATTTCTAAGTATAATTGAAACCAATTAGCCAAAAACCAAATAAGGAACCCAGAAGACAATATAACTATTTTCTTGAGATTATTTTTTTTAGAAAGATTTTGAGTTTTACAATTTTCCCTCCATTCTTGCTTCCCTTCCCCCCATCCCCCACAGAATGCATTCTGTTAGTCTTTACATTGTTTCCATGTTATACATTATACATTGATCTCAGTTGAATGTGGTGACAGAGAAATCATATCCTTAAGGAAAAAAAATAAAATATGAGATAGTAAAATTACATAAAAAGATAACTTTTTTTTTTTCTAATTTGAAGGTCTTTGGTCTTTGTTCAAAGTCCATAATTCTTTCTCTGGATACAGATGGCATTCTCCATTGCAGATAGCCAAAAATTGTCCCTGGTTGTTGCACTGATGGAATGAGCAATCCATCAAGGTTGCTGAGACAATATGATTATTGCATGTTAGAAAAAGTCATGAAACCATTGCTATTTGGGGTTCACTGCAAATGTTGTATCTCAACTTGGTTTTTATTATTGTAATCACAATTCCCATAACATTGATTCTTCTTTTTTTTTTTTTTTGCAAGGCAATGGGGTTAAGTGGCTTGCCCAAGGCCACACAGCTAGGTAATTATTAATTGTCTGTGGCTGGATTTGAACTCGGGTACTCCTGACTCCAGGGCCGGCGCTCTATTCACTGTGCCACCTAGCCACCCCTAGCATTGATTTTAGAAACCTTATTTTTCCTCAGCTATATTCTTTCCCTCCACTTTCAGCAGATCACATCTTCCCCAAAGACTGAGGGTAATTATCTTGAGCTAGCTCATTTTCAGATTCTTTCTAGACAGAAAACCTTATGTATTTCGTCAGTTTCCACCTCCAGTATCAGAAGATGAGGGGCTGCTCTTCCATTCTAAAACTAACCCTCTAATTGTGCTTTTGATACCATCTCTGATCACTTGTTCTTGGATTTGGCTTCATGAAACATTTCTCCTATTTCTCATCTTTATTCTCTAACTGTTGACTTCTGCAGCTCTCTGTAGAATTGGTTGGTTGGTACTTGTCCTTTGTTATCGAGGAAGACCAAAATGACATCACTATGTTAAAGATAAATTACGGTGTGTCCAATCACTGATCAGCCCAATCACAGCTCAGAATGCTCTACCACAGGTTGGGCACAAATAGTCACTGTGAACAACTTATGCATGTCACATTTCCTTTGAGCTGCTTCAGTTCTGCCTTCCTTATAGAGTGCGGCACCCTCACTGATGCAGGCACACCATACTGGGTGGTCCTGTGCCAGTGTCTCCCATGCTGTACAATCAATTCTAAAGTTCTTCAACCAGACCTTCAGGGTGTCCTTTGAGCTGCTTCAGTTCCTTAATAGAAACCTTCAGGGTGTCCCTGTATTGCCTCTTCTGACCTCCGTGAGCACCTGCCCTGTGTAAGTTCTCCATAAAAGTCTTTTTGGCAAGCATACTTCTGGCATTCTAACAACATGTCCAGCCCATCATAGTTGCACTCTGTAGTAATTTTGGAATGGTCTACAGTTTAGCTTTAGAAAGGACCCAGTGTCTGGTATCTTCCTCCTACCAGGTGATCTTCAGAATCTTTCTAAGACAATCTAAATGGAAGCGATTCAGTTTCCTGACATGGCAGGAAGGAGGATAGAGATCATATCCAGGCTTCATAGGTATATAACAATGAGGTCAGCATGACTCTGTAGACCTTCAATTTGGGTAGTCAGTCTTCCTCTTGTACCCCATACTTTCCTTCATAGGCTCTCAAATACTGAGTTAGCTCTGGCAGAGAGAGAGAGAGAGAGAGAGAGAGAGAGTGCGTGTGTGTGTCTCATCAGTGTGTACCTCCTTGAAAAGGACATTGCCAAGGTACATCAACTTGTCTACAACACTCAAAAGTTCTCCATTTGCTGTAATCCATGGTTCTACATATGGATGGTTGATGCTGGCTGATGGAGCACCTATATTTTCTTGGGGATAATTGTTAGACCAAAACTAGCTTACACAGCAGAGAATAGATTCATACTTTGTTGCATCTCTGTTTCAGAAATACACTAAAGTCAAAAGAAAAATCTTTCTGACTCAAAAAAAATCTCTTGGCCTCTGCTAATCCCTCAAGCTAATTTCTTACCTTATCACAACTATTACTGAACTTCTTACTGAGGAGTAGAATATATCTCTACCATTTTATCATCACTTACTTTTTCCTCAAATTCTTGTAGTATGGTTTTGTCTCTACCATTCTATTGCTATAACTCTCTCTAAGATCACCAAGGTTCAACTAAAAGACCCAACGGATAGAGTACAGGATCTAAAGTCAGGAAGACTCATCTTCTTGGGTTCAAGTTCAGACACCAGCGTTATAATTCTGGGCAAGTCATTTAACCAACCCAGTTTGCCTCAGTTTCCTTATCTTTAAAATAAGCATGAGAACGAAATGCAAACCATTCCAGTATCTTTGACTAGAAAACCCTGAAGGGGTTACAAAGAGCCAGACATGGCTGAAACAATTGAATAACCACAACTGAGGTCACCATGACTTTTTCCCCCCAATTGATAATTTTATTTTTTTTCCAATTACGTGTTATGGAAGTTTTTCAACATTCATCCATATGCATATGCATATTTGTAAGTTACATAATTTCCTTCTACCCTCTCTTCCCACCCTCCTTCCCTCAGTAGTTGAACAGTCTGGTGAATATTATACATATACATGTTTGCAGATTAGTCATTTCCTTTATGAGGAATTAGGACTGAGGGAAAAGGGAGAAAACCATGAGATAGGAAAGAAAAGAGACATTTTTAAAAAGTGAATGTAGTGGGGGCAACTAGGTAGCACAGTGGATAGAGTACTAGAGTACTAACCCTGGAATGAGGTGGACCAGAGTTCCAATCTAGCCTCAGACTCTTCAGAATTACCTAGCTGTGTGACCATGGGCAAGTCACTTAACCCTTTGCAAAAATCAAAAAAGAAAATAATTTTTAAAAAAAGTGAATGATTCATTCAGATTCTGTGGGGTGGCTAGGTGGCGCAGTGGATAGAGCACCGATGCCAGAGTCAGGAGTACCTGAGTTCAAATTTGGTCTCAGACACTTAATAATTACCTAGCTGTGTGGTCTTTGGCAAGCCACTTAATCCCATCTGCCTTGCAAAAACCTAAAAAAAAAAATTGTTTTTCTTCATCTGGATGTGAATAGCATTGCCCATAATAAGTCTCCCAGGGTTGACTTAGCTTTCTGAATTGCAGAGAAGAGCTGCATCCACCATGTTTTCTTGGTTCTACTCCCTTCGTTCAGTATCAGTTCCCATTAATTTGTTCCATGCTTCTATGGAGCAAGACTTCTCTTTTTTTAATGAATCTTTATTATAAATATCAATATTTTTGTATCCCTTTAATTTCCTACTCAGTTAAGCCATCTTTTGTAACAAAGAGTGAAAAAGAGAGAAAAATTAAGTCAGAGTCAGACATGTTTCACATGCAGAATCCACCTTTATCAAAGAGGAGAGGATACTATTTTTTCTCATTTTGTTTCTAGGATCAAGTATGCCCAATAAAATTTCTTTCTTGTTTTGTTCATGTTCCATTTTTTAAATTTTCTTGTATTTTGTTGAAGTAGTCATTGTGAATATTTATTTCCTAATTCTATTTACTTTATTCTTCATTAATTCATATGAGTGTTTCTCTGTATTTTTCATATTCATCATTTTCTACTATATAGTAATATATTGCATTGCATTTATATGTTATAACTTACTTATCCATTATCCAGTTGATAGAAATTTTTACTTTCTTTCAAGTTCTTTGCTACTGCAAAAGGTGTTACTTTTGAATATTTTGGTGTATATGGGACCTTTCTTATCATTGACAACCCTATGATATATGCCATGCCTACTACTAGGGAGATCTTTGTTTCAGAATGTATAGACATTTTAATGGTCCAAAATATTTAGACCAATTCAGATATGGCTTTAAAACCTTATTTAACAACTTTTTTTCCACAGTCCTGCCAGCATTGACTATCACCATTTTTTTTATCATCTTTGCCAATTTACTGCTTATAAAGTAACACTTTATTTTGATTTGCATTTCTCTTATTGCTTTGGTGTAATCTTTTTCCAATGACTTGTTTGCCAAGTATGGTGGTTTTCTCTTAGTTATTTTCCTTGACCCTTTATGTGGTATATTGACATAAAGCAGCTAGGTGATGCAGTGGATAGAACAGTGACCTTGGATTTAGGAGGATGAGAGTTTGAATCCAGTCTCGTACACTTAACTCTTACTAGCTGTTTGACTTAGGGCAAGTCACATAACCTTGATCACCTCACATCCAGGACTATCTCCAGTGTCCTGATTCATATCTGGTTACAGGATCAAAATGGTTCTGGAGGAGAAAGTGAGACTGGTGACTTAGCACAGGTGCCCCCCCCCCCCCCAATTCAATTTACATACATGATATCACATCATCTCCCTGATGTCATGGTCTTCAAAAATGAAGGACGAAATATTATTTTGACATTGTTGAATACTTCATTCATTCCTCTTTGAAGAGTCTGTTCAGTTATTGTTTTCTCTTTGTTTTCTTCCTACTTATTTGTTCTTTCTCAGTCTTCTTTGATGGTAATTCATCTTTTAGCCCTTTTCACTCCCCCCAAAACATGGATTCTTCAAAGCTTCTATCTGTTCTTGCCCTCCTTTATCAATTTCATCCACTCCTATGATTTCATTTATCATTTTTCTATATATACTATTGATTTATATAGTGGTTAAAGTTTATAAAACATTTTATATGATTCTTTTATTTGATCCTCACAACAGTTCTGTGAAATAGGTAATAAAATTATTATCCCAGTCTTCAAATGAGGAAATGAGATTTGGAGAGATTTAAGTTAACACTTCATGTAAGCATTGGAGCAGAAATCTGGACTTCGATTTTCTCCAAAGGCATTGCTTCTTTAAATGCAGCTGCTTCTCAAATTTATTTCCAGCCTGATTTTCTCATCAGAACTATAGTTCTGTATTTCTAATTGCTAGGGCATCTTTACTTGGAGAGTTCATTGATACCACAAAAATCAACATATATAAATTTAATTCATCTTTTTATATTTTAAATCTTCCCCTCTTTCCAGCTTCCCTATTTCATTAATGACATCACAGTCTTCTGGATCACCAGGATTCTACACCATAGTATCATCTTTATTTTCCTTTTCTTCATCCTCCACAGCCATTGAGTTATCAGATCCTATAAGTTTTACCCAGGCAACATGTCTTTTATTTTTTAAGATGTCTTAAATTTGTGCTTTTTTTTCTATTTTCAGGGCTATATGTCTGGTTCAAGCACTTATCATAACTCTTACATAGTCTAGGTTAAAATAGATTAAGTGATCTCTCATGCTGAAGTCTCTTTTTTTTTTCCATCCATCATTCTTTCAACTGCCAAATAAATTTGATCCTTGTCTTCACTTATTACAATACAATTAATGACTCTCTATTGTTATAGCTTTAGCAGCGTCTTAATTTGGCAATTTAAGTTTCATCACAATATGCCTTCAACCTTTCTTTCCAGTGCTAATTTACTCCTTTACTTCTTATAAAACTCCTATTTTCTTCTGCTTCTGTACATTTCTTTAGGCCTGCACCCATTACCTCTACTTTTAAACCAAGGTCTTTCTGACTCCAAAATGGTACTTTATTTTATATGCCACAGTGCCTCTCAAAGAATAGAATGCTTTTTATTGAAGTAAACTATTCATAATTCCAATCTTCCCTCTTGTTAGTTTGTTTTCATCCCAGATAGAGTGTATTATGTAGCAGTAGGTAACTTGATCTGGACTACTGTTTGGATACTAACATCCTTGCTTCTTTTTATCCTTCCTTCTAATATTTTTATCCTAACAATGTCAAATAATGATAAAAATGTTAGAAACTCACATTTGAAATTTCCACAATTAAATTTTTTAATTTAAGTGCATTTTAACTTAGTTTTAGGTCCTTTCTGTTAACGTTAAGTAAATAAAGTATACAAGCATGGGGTTTCTATTGCCTGTCCTTTCAAAATACTAGAATTTCTGGAGATTAGTAGAATTTTGGTTTTTTTTTGAAAGTTTTAATATTTTATTATTTTAATTTGAGCATTTTTTCTTTTGCCTATCCAATCTCCCTTCTCTTGTCTTGTCCCCTTCCTCCTGCTTCTTATTTTTATTCCAACAGCTTTACCTGTTCATATGGATGAAGGAGAGACAATCCCACCATCATCTCAGACCCAGAAATCGCTGAATTCTGAGTGGTCGGTTCGGACCTATGCAGCAGAGAAAACCACTGGGCCAACACCAGCTACCTTTTTTAAAATGCCGCAGGAAAAAAGCCCTGGATACAGCTAGAGAATCTAAAATATTTTAGACCTTGGATTGTCCTGTCCCAGTTGTCTTATTTGGCAATACTATCTCGTCATCTTCAGCGCACTTCAACCACAGCAACTTGATCTCTCTATTGGAAAATCATGCCTATGATTCATTTTTTAAAAGTATTAACATGTTGGCACAATTTTAAAAAAAATTCTTGCTATGCTGTATTTATTATGTTTATCTGTCATTGCTGTCCCAACATTTATCTGCAGCTACTTTACAGAGTTGTTGCTTTTTTGCAGATGTCTGATGTCTGTCTTTGTCGTTGTGAAACTGGTGACTGCTTTTGCATCTTGTTTTGTGGCAAGGCTGCCAGTAACATTTGAAGAAGAGCTAACTTTTCAGCTGGCCCCAGGCAAGTGTGAGAACTGAGTTTAACGCTAGCATGGAATTATATTTGACCAGGATATGGGAGACCAAACTATGGGGCTGATTGCAAAGCTGGGACTTTGGAATTTTGTCTTTTGGTGGTTTCAGAACACCAAGACTCATCAACCAACGCTGGATCCTAGGAGAGACATGGGCCAGCATCTTGGGCCTCAGAAAAAGTTTTTCCTATCTTGGTAGATGTCTTAACATTGCTCATGATTATGTTATTCATTGCTTTATTCTCCTGTGTTCTTTTCTTGAGGAAGAAATCTTATAAACATGTACAAATTGGCACAATGAGGGTAACAGGTGAAAATCAGCTCTAAGGTAGTGAGATATTTTTTAAAAAATCATTTAAAAAAATTCAAATCCTTCCTTAAATATACTTTTATCACATGAGTTATTGATCTCTCCAGACAGTAACTTTAAGCTCATATGTTGCTGTAACAACTCTTTTGGGCCATCTACTTTATTTGGTTAAAAATTACTGTGGTCTCCCTTCACAATTGAAGCTACATTGTGAAAACCTGTAGTCATACTTGAGATTAGTTGCAGTGTTGTCAATATGAGGGAGGCTGCAATTTGCAAAATAATATTAAAACCATCTGTATAAGGGGCTTGATTAACTTAAAAGTATCACTGAATAATTTTTGAGGACTTTATACTGTGAAACATGTAAGAGTAAACAGTAAACTGGCTATGTCTTACATGCATACTGCACACAGTACATTCTATAGGAACTCCCTCTCATATTTCTGATTACTTTGTGTACTAAAATAGATGTTGAAGGGAGACAAGTGCTCCCATTTCCTGAAGCCCAGAAACTTTTCTAGTAATAGATTATAATTAAGGAATTCTCTTACTGTTTTCCATTTTTGAATCATATTCTTCATATATATATATATATATATATATATATATATATATATGAATAATGTATGAGAGGGGTTCAGAGCCCAACTGCTTTCTTTTGTCCTCCATAGAAGTATGTGTTGTCCATTGTTTTCAGATACAAAGATGAAGTAGATGACACCCTTGACTCACTATCAGTAGTGCATATACTTTGTGTTTTGATAATAGTAGCAGTGGATTATGCCCTTTTTTGTTAATAACTATGATACATTTAGTCAATGATAAGTTTGTGACCATGGAATGTTACCAAACTCATTGGCCTTTATAGACAATTATATAGTTGATAGAGTTCTGGACTTGGAATTGGGAAAACCTAGATTTAAATCCTGTATTTGATGATGATGTAATATGTGATTATTGGCAAGTCACCTAAACTTTTTGAGCCTCTTTGTTTCCTCACCTTTAAATTGTTGGTGAAAATTGTCATACTTCCTAGAGTTGTTAATGACAAGCAAATAAGATAATAATGTATGGAAGCATTTCACAAACTTCAAAGTGCTCAATATTCCAGGTATTATTAGGTTTTAAGCCAAGCTCATTGGTAATCAGTGCCATTATGCTTTAGAGGTATTAGTAATTATGTTGATCATTATAGCCCATTTCTGGCTGAAAATTAAAGCCTATATATCATCTCATTTACCTTTAACAATATCCCAATGAGGTACAGAGAACCACAGAGCACTTGAGTGTCTTGCCACATAGCTAACCTAAGACAAAATTCAAGTCTTTAAATTATTGGTTCAATGTCTTGCCTCTAGACCAAATTAATTCTTGATTATATTCTGAATAATCTCTACTTTGCAGTATATGCAGGGGGACAGGGAATTGGGAGGCAGGGTCGGGTGGTCTCTTTTTTTCTCTTATGACCCCAATTACTTTGTATTTACCAGTATGTAGAGACACTTTATATCCTGATTGCTCTAAACTTTATAGTGTATTATTTGAATGATGTGTAGGGTTTCCCTCCCTTCATTCCATTGCCTTATATTCCCTGCTAATAATAATAATGCAGCTTTCCATTGACCAGTCCAGTTTGCAGACTGAGCGCCAAAATCATGAAGTGATATACCAGGATTCACATCAGAATGCTTGGTTTTAAGATACTCATTTGAGTACTTGTAATAGATGCCACTCAATAAGATGGAAAAATAATTTGTACCTCGGAGAATGATTATTGATTAAGCACATGAATGCTTTTCAGTACGGGGGTGCAAATTGTGTTCCTTGACTTAGGTGCTGTATTTGCATGCTTAAGGAATGATGAATATTTGACCAAATGTCTTTTTTGTGATGCTTTGTTCTCTGTATTCTCTACAAATGGATTTCCAAATTATGATAATGATCCTGAGTATAATTTTGTTTTATAAAAAATTCATTGTCCTTTCTGTTATATTAAGGTTTTTAAGAAATCAATCACAATTCTCAAAGAATTTTGGGAAAAACATTTTAAAATCAGAACATCAACAAATCCTTAGAACAGTATGGGACACTGCCTCTTGAGCCAGACCTTTAGCCTACTAAATATTTGATTTGCACAAAAGTAATAACTGAAGTTGAATCCTACATTCATTTCAGAGTTCTGGTAAATAAAAACTGGCTGTACACTCTGTCATTATATAGTCAGCTTTTTGATATATTGTCATAGTTTACTCCCAAACCAATGAACGTCTACTTTGAAGGGATTTTTTTAAACCTATTATTTTTAAGAACTTTATTGTAACATTAAGAAAATCACTCACCTCGCAATTATATATGGGAAAAGAAAAAATTGATATTATCCTCTTAAAAAGATGTTAAGTAATATGCAACCAGGAAGTAGATAAAATAGATTTGAATTTGTTTGCAAATCTAAATGCAACTGAAAATCAAATGTAATATTATCATAATATTCTGGTATTGGAAAGTGAAATAGACTGCAACTAAACCATTCTAGTGTGGAAATGAATCTAGTCTGAAACAGACACTGCTGCTTTTTGGTGCCTCTTGCATCTTAGCCTTACAATTAACTAGAACTAAATGCCATAGTAAAGTAGTAGTGTTTATAGACTTAGTATTCAAAGTTAGATGTTTCTGAACCCAATAAACTAATAGATTTTACATTATGGGAATAAAAACTGTGAATTCCTAGATGAGAGAACAAGAGTAAAAGTTAAAGAATGAAGATAAAAAGATATGTTCAGTGATCTCAGAGATGGAGAACAAACCAGGACTATTCAAAACCAGACAAACAGACCAGGCAAATGATGTTATGGCCATAGCTTTGCTGCTTCCTGTTTTTCTGAAGATTGCTTCTAGCATAAGATGATTTTATTTAGATACTTTCTGCATTTTGGTTTGTCCAGTCTTTGTTCTCAGTTATAGACATATCCAGTCACTACTTTGGGGAAAAAAACTATATTAAAGAAAAGAATAGATTTAGTAGTTTCATTTTCTTCTTTACTTTTATGGTGTTATTTAGTCCATCTCAGCAGATCTATGATGAGAGCAGGGTGCATACTGTTTTGATAAGATTGCCCCAGAGAATGAGCTGCCTTATGAAGTAACACATTTTCTGTCACTGAAAATACCAAGGTAACAAATTCTATGATTCTTTGAGGATGTGTGTTTGAGTGTAGGATCAGGGATGGGGAGGGATTAGGGCAGGGATGGAGATTCATGCATTAGATGACCTCAAAAGGTTCCTTTCAACTTAAGGTTCCGTGGTTCTATTAGGAATTGTGAGAGTTATAGAAGAATCAGTTTAATGTTGCTATCAGTAAACCAAGTCACTGCTTTTAGAGACTATAAAAAGGTCTTTTTACTGCTAATATATCCTCTTTATTTTGGTAGTCATTCACTCAGAGGTACTTTGTGGTAGGAGTGAAACCTACCTAGCATGATTCCTCATTTCTTTAAAAAACTAGCATTGGTGGAAGGGAAGGACATCAGGAGGGTTAACTCCAACACCTAATGAAAACAAGGATGGATATAGTTTGCATCCAGAAATTCCTAACAGAAAAATGAACAATGATGAGAATTAGAACTGTATTGCTGCAGTGACTTAAGTCAGGATTAATTCCTAATCTAGGGAATCTCAAACAAGAATTACCTTGTTCCAAAAAGAAAGGGAAAAACCCTCAAATATCTAATGGACACCTGATGATATGACTATTTTGGAAGTCGAGGATTAAAGTAGTTTTGAAGAATAAGAATCTGGAGGTATTCCTTATTAAGAGGAAGTTATATCTTGCAAGGATGGCAGTTCTAGAATCTATACTTTAATGGACTTATCTTGGTAATGATCATGATGTGTCAGATTGTTGCCTTTAGTCCTCAACTTGTAAAGGATTAGAATGATCCACTGGATGGTGCTTTCTTGATGGATCACAGATATGTAGAAAATGATATCCATATCATATTTAGATTAAGACAGGTAAAACTTCAAGGTAGTTTATTCCACTTTTCCCAACAATTTCAACTGACAGTAGTTGATATATGAGAATTTTTTACAATAAGCAAAATGTCAATCTCTGGTGACAAGTTTAGGTGAATGATTTCAGAATTTTTAAGTGTGTATACGCCAAGTCGTAATTAAAATTACTTTTTGTCTTTTCTGATGTGATGCAGTTTCAATTGAATAAACATCTGTGTTACGTATCTTACGAAATAAAAAAATGTTGCCTCTGCCCACAAAAGAAGGTAACCATGACCAAGGTAACCAAGAGCAATACAAATATAGAGGGAAGAGGGATCACTTCATTTAGTTGGAATAAGTAAACCTTCATAGTGGCATCACAACTGAATCATCCTAGAAGAAGATAAAAATGGGTGGAAATTTGTCTAGGGTAAACAAGTAAGGACCACAACCTGTTTGAATGCAGAGCTCAGAGTGGATGGCAAGATAAGGGAGCATTTGGGAATAATTCATCTGAAATGAAGGGAATAGAGTAAAATAGAGCCAAAATTGTAGGTAGTAACCAGATTGTGTAGCCTAGACTAGTAGCCCTAATTACCAGACTGAGGAGCAAAGGTGGCTCATTTAAGTAACGAGGAATAAAGAATTGATTTGGGAGCCACATGTGACAGTACACAAATAAATGTTTAGTATTGATCTATTGCTTATATATTGAGCATGGTTGTAGATTATTAATATCAATTTTCAATTGCTATTTATCTTTTGTATTTAAATTTAACCATGGTTTATACAATGGATGAGGGACCAATAGCCCTCTTTGCCAAGTCCTTGGAGTAACTCTTATCTTTGTAAATAATGTTTTGTGAGTCACATTGATGTACTCAGTATTCTAGAATGTATTGCTTTGAACTTCATTTTATAAGGTGAACTCTGATTATTATTCCTATAAACATAATATTTGTATGAATTGGCCTGGGACTGAACAAAACTGGTCCAGCATATGAATATTCCAGTTCTCTCAGGGAGTGTGCCCACACTTATCCCAAAGCCACATTCAAGGGTTTTTTTTTTTTTTTTTTATTTTTGTTTTTGGCTTCTGACTGCCATATCTCAGGAGTTCTTTATTCCATGTTATCCTTGGAAAACAATGTATGTGATGTAGCCATGTCAATCAGGAGGCCCAGTGCTTTTGCAGCATTATTCAGGACTCTTCCATTTGCCTTACTTAGTAGGATGGTGGGGGGAGGAAGGAAGGAAGAGTGGGGGGGAGGTGTGGGGTAGGGGACCAGTATTGCAGGGGAGAATAATGATACAACTTAAATTTCTGTGACTCTTAGTGGGGAAAAGTTATCAATTATTGAAATGGAGAAAGAAAGTGAAAGAATACCCAAAAAGTTTTTTTTTATTTATCTAATATAAAAAGAATTTTCTAAATTTTATCCTAAAGGGAGGAGGAGGAATAGATATGATGAGGGGGATAAAATCTACTGATAATCTGAATGAATCTCATTCAAACTTCTAAGCCCCTTTCAGGAATTTCAGTTCTTTGTGTATTTCTTTAGATGACTATTACTTCCATTGTATATTAAATATTTCACTGACCCAGGTAATTCCTAGGGAATTATGTAGAGAATAACAATGACTTTTAACATTGCTGATAACAGAAGTATTTCTAGACATATTCAAATTTTAAATTCAGTAAGTCTTCTTTATGCCAGACCTACTATATTAAACACTAGGGTTATAAAGATAAAGATAAAATTTTCTGCCCTATGGGGAGGAGGTAAGGGAGCAGAATGGCAGAGATATGGGAGAAATGGGGAACAGTTATTATATATCCAACTAAATACAATAAGTAAATTATTAACATTTCAAATGTCAAGAATTATGTGGTGGGAAGGTGTGGCACATAAGAGCTGAGATAATAGCTTTTGATGTAATGCACATGATTTCTTTTTGATTATGGAGTTCAGTGAATAACAGAAATTTTGAGTCATTGGATTTTCCTTTACTTCACGTGATTTTCCTGGCAAAAGAGTGAATATAAGCACAGCTTGCGTAAAATTAATGAAATAACTTGTTTAAACTTAGAGATGAGCAAAGTGTGCTTCTTGTAAAAAGTATTTTTATATTTTGAACGTGTTAATGGAAGAATTTATATCAGCACTGAGTTTATTAGTTATTAATCATGGCATCTACATCTTTTAATCAGCTCCTTCATCACAGATGTTTTCACTGATTCCCATGTGCTTTGTGCTGACATTTGATAGTTGGTATTATTATGGCTACCTTTATTATTTTTTGATAGTAGCAATAACTGCAGAAATTGGGAACTTTAGAATTTCTATTTTGTTTGGCACTGATGAAACAGTGGTTTCCATGTTTTTGGAGTGAAGCATTCAAATTGGTTCTGCATTTTCTTTTTTGCTCTGTATGGGTGGGCTAGTCATATAAAGTAGCTCTATTATGATACATGATCTGGTATTTTTCCTAGAAAGATGTCAACTTGGAATTCCTTAACCCGTTTTCCTAGTTTTTGGGTAGCTTTTTGATTCCAGTGTATTCTCTTTCATTGATATCTCCAAATAGACTCAGACTTTCCCCATTTGAACATTATAAAAGAAAGAAAACTGCTTTTAATATTGATAACTTCATATATGGGAGTGCTTTCATGTCTAAAAGTGATTAGCATAGACTCAATAGTAGTCCCTTTGAAACCAAGAAAATAATGAATGAACTTTATAGGTTGTAAGTATGGTATATTAGAAGGAGCACAAACTTGTAAGTTCGTTCTTGTAAGTTCAAGTAACTTGTAACTTGTAAGTTCAAGTCTTACATTTGTCACTTAATGTCAAAGTATCTCAACCTTTATTTTTAACTTTTGTGGGTTTTTGCAAGGCAATGGGGTTAAGTGATTTGCCCAGGGTCACACAGCTATGCAATTATTAAGTGTCTGAGGTCGGATTTGAACTCAAGTCTTCCTGACTCAAGGGTCAGTGCTCTATCCACTGTGCCACCTAGCTACCCACTATCTTAATCTTTTATAAGTCTCTATCCTCTGTGAAAGGCGGAACTTGAAGTAATCTCTAAAGTTCCTATAAACTCTAAAATTATGAGTTGTAAATGGTGGTTGTAATAATAGCATTCTGCCAAATATTCTGCCAAAATGATACTGCTCAATCTTTCTTGAGATGGCATGCCTTAGCAAAACACAAAACAGCTCATCCAAGGTGTAGTCTTCCTTTTTTGTAGACTACTTTTACTTCCATTTTATTTTATTTTTATTATGTAAATATTATATTTGTTTTCCAATTACCTACAATGGTAGTTTCTACTAATCATTTTTTTTTTGCAAGGTTTTCGCCTTCCCCTCCTTCCCCTCCAACAGAAGGTAATCAGATAGTCTTTACATTTGTATCCATGATATGCATAGATCAAAATTAAATGTATTGTGAGGAAAAATCAGATTCAAAGGAAGAAAGAAAACATTAGAGATAGCAAAATTACATTTTACTTCCATTTTAAATTAAAATTAAATAAAATAAGTCCATTCATCCAAGGAGTTGATAAGAAGTTTCAGGACCAGGAAGACCAAATACCCCACTCTGACAACATACTGACTGTACAATCTGGTGCAAAGTATGCTCTTACAGAGTGATACATTACAGTGCCCATTCTTTCTTTTGGAGAAGCAGCAAGCTAACTCTCATATACCTCTGGTTTGGACTAGCAGCCAGAGTTTGCTACTGGCAGGGATATTTGGTCTTCCTATTCCTGAGGCTATGCCATGCCTTTAAATAATGAAGTAATATTTCCAGAAAGACTTAAGAGTTAATGAAGCTAGATATTTCTTTTATTTTTTTAAAGAACAGTCAAATTGGGGGCAGCTATGTGGCACAGTGGATAGAGCACTGGCCCTGGAGTTAGGAGTACCTGAGTTCAAATCCGTCCTCAGACACTTAATAATTACCCGTGTGGCCTTGGGCAAGCCACTTAACCCCACTGCCTTGCAAAAACTAAAAAAAAAAAAAGGAAAAAGTCAAATTAACTTATAATAGACCTTTCCATTTGAAACTTCAACATAGCTAGCAACCATACTCTGAAGATGATTTTCCTTTGCTTTTTCAGTCATTCACTTATTAATGTTTCAGTTTCCAGAATTCTGCAGACAATAACAGGCACTAAAGTCCCAAAAGGAGAGGTTGTTTTCCTGCTTATCATTCCCCAAATTCTGATTATAAACAAATCCTAACTTTATGTAGGTCATTAAAAAACAAAAGCAAAATAAATTTCTGTCTTAAAAAACCCCAAAAGCACAAACACCTGTACATAATAAGCATATTTATCATTTTAAGAAAGTTTTATTAATGTCCTTGTAGGTTTTTTTTTTTTTTTGCTGTTTTTCTGTAGCTTAGCATCAGCATCTTATCTTGAGCTATATGAACCTTATGGCAAGATGTGCAGTTTCCTATGTAACTGTCAGTTAGGGAAGTGGTAATTCCTACTTGACCAAGTATGATCTTATGCCTGAATATGATTGTGGCTGTCCTAAACGACAGCAGATTATCAGTCAAGGATCAAGTAGATTTTTCGTCAGTATTCCATTTAGGATCTGGTCAGGCTTCAGTAGGATTTGAATGACTTAAGACAGAAATACTGTTATGTCATTTATTTTGGGTATTCATGAAATCCTGATGACTATAAATAATTTTTAGTAAAGACAATGAATTTGTCATGTTCCTTCCACTCTTTCTACTTAGTATGTGTATATATATATGTGTATATATATATATATATATACATATATATACACTTACACACTATGTATATACTTTATATTATAATTTCAAAATGACAAACTGGTATTATGATTGCATTCAGTGAATATTGAACAGAACAATGCTAGCTGGTCCATGCAGGGTTTGGATCTCTGGTCTTTGCCTCTATCACTGATTTCAGCAAACCAGACTAAAAATCACATACATTCAGCTCAACAAATATTAAGTCCCTGCTGCGTGTTAGTGCAATGGGCAGAATTTAGGATTTCAAATCTGGCCTGAGACGCTTGCTAGCTGTGTGACCCTGGGCAAGTTGCTTAAATGTGTTTGCCTCAGTTTGCTCATCTGTAAAATGAGTTGGAGAAAGAAATGACAAACTGCCCCTGTATCTTTGCCAAGAAAACATCAAATTGGATCACAAAGAATCAGACACGATTGAAATGACGTTATATGCTGCAGTACAGTGCCAATTTCCCAGAGACACAAGGCTCCAAGGGTATTGATGCATCATATCTGATTTGACCTTCCATTTTCTCTTCAGATCCTGGGATCCATTATTTTATGTGACCACTTAACATTTATATTTACATTTGAAAAATAACACTAAATTATTTAAAATTTTAATATGTATTTTCATGCTGGTCATTTTTTTTCTGGCAAAGAAATTCTAACTTTATGGATCATTTCAACAGATTCTTGTTTTTATTGTTACCATCATGTGTTCTAAATCCATTTTAATTGTCTTAGTCTTATTAATCTCATATCTAGTGACCATGTTGTAAGAATTCTTTGTGACTTCTGATCCATAGTAGCTCACCAATACAACCAAATATCTCCAGGGACAAGTTAATGGATACCATTATAAATCAAGGAAAGTGAAGTTCAAGGGAATTAAAAGTGCCCTTCAGAATTATATTTTGAATCAACTGGCAAAAGAATTTTAATTTTTCGTTTAACTTAATTCAAGCCTTATTCAGATGTTATAATATAGCACATCCCCTTTTGGGGATCAAGAGATTTTCTAGTTTGATGGTGTGATTGATCATTTTTTAAAAATTTGAAATGGATCAATAAATATAAAGTGTCTGCTATGTATCAGTCACTGCTTGGAATATGAAAAGAGGCAAAAAGATAGTGCCTGCCCTCAAGGAGCTTGCAACCTAATGGTAGAGACAACATGCAAACATGTAAAGCAAGTTACACCAGCTAAATAGGAAATAATTAAAGAAAAACATTGGAATTAAAAAGGATTAGCAAAGACTTCTTGTAGGAGATGGGAATTTAGTTGTGACTTAGAGAAGTTGACTGGTTGTTGTCTTTTGTTCTCCAAGAAGACCAAAATGATATATCACTAAATCAAAGGTACAATGTGTCCAACTGATCAGACTAATATGTGCTTGGGAGGACTGTATTTGGCATGAATAGTACATGTTCTGACAAATAGAATGGGAGAAAGAACATTACAGGCAAAGGGTATAGTCAGAACCAAGAGTAAGATGACTTGTAGGTTATGAACCTGAGGACAGATAGTGTTGATCTCTTCAGTAACAGGTAACATCAGAGTTTAGGAGGAAAGATAATGAGTTCTGTTTAGGACCATTTGAATTAAGATGTCTAGTGGACATCCAGTTCAAATGTATGAAATGTAGAGATGCAAAACTGTAGGTCAGCAGAGAGATGAGGGAAGGAAAGGTAGATCTGAACATCTTTGGCCTAGAGAAATCCCTGGAAACTGCTGAGATAATCAAGTAAAGCAGTAGTGGAAGAGAAGAGGGCCCAAGTCAGGCTCCTGAGAGATACCTACAATTAGTGGGTATAATCTGGAGGGAGGAGACTTGTGGCCAAGATGGCAGAGAGAAGACGGGCACAATGCTAAAGGTCTCCTGATCTTCCCTCATATATGATATTGAAACAAACTTCTTAACAGAAATCAACCTACAAAACCCTAAAAGAAAAGCCAGGAGAACATCGACCTTGGAATTTTGCCTTCCTAGATAGTGCAGAGGGTGGATTCTGCCCAGGAGCACAGGTGAAAGCCTGGGAGCCAGCATGGGTCTTATTAGCAGCAGGGCAGGAGCCTGGGAGCCTGAGAACAGAACTGGCTTGATCAGCGGGCAGGGCTAGAGCCTGGTCAGCCATGGAGGCTCAGGGCACCTAGGGAGCAGAGGCATTGGTTATGGTGCTGACAGTCTGGAGCTTGCCAGCAGGGCTGGAGGGAGAGTTCCAGTTTGAGAGAGCTGCAGACCTCATCCCTGGCCCACTCTGGTCTGGAGGGGCTCAGAAGCCTTAACTTCATTTCCACTGAAACCTCCCTGAACAAACAGAATTACAGCCCACCTTTGGCCACTGGCTAAGGCGAAGCAGCAGAACCAACCCAGCTATGAATAGAGAGTGATTACCGCGCCCCAGGGGATAACCCACCTTTGATCTCAACAGCTTCAACCACTCCCTCCTGGCCAAGGGAGAGGGTCTCAATCAAGGTCCAGACACTCCAGAGAAAGCAACATCGCCCCCTACTGCCCAGCTGGAGATATTACACTTAGTGAACCAAACCCCTAGCACCACCTACTGACCAGCAGAGACATTACACTTAGTGAGTAAAACTAGAAATCCCAACACCACACCTGTGGACCAGCCCCTTGCCAACACAAGGTCTTTAGGATAATGAAGAAAGGCCAGTGTCAAGGAGGAGCCATAGAAAAATTCTTGGAAGGAAGAGACACTCAGAGAGACCTAGAACCTCTGAGGAGAATATGATGTGCTCTCCAGCATAGAAAGACTTCCTTGAAGAAATAAAGGAGTTTAAAAATCAATTGGAAAATTTGGGAGAGAAAATTAACACCTTGCAACAAGAAAACAGTTCTCTCAAAACCTCAATTGGTCAAATGGAAAATTCTTTCAAAAATAGAATCGACCAATTTGAAAAGGAGTTGCAAAAGGTAAATGAAGAAAACTCTTAAAAAAAAGAATGTAGTCTGTGGAAACTTATTGACTTCATGAGACAGCAAGATTCTGTTAAAACCAAAAAATCAAAAAAATAGAAAATGTAAAATACCTCATTAGCAAAACCATTGACCTTGAGATTGAGGAGGGACAACCTGAGAATTATAGGCCTTCCTGAAAACATTGAAGAGAAAAAAAGCCTGGACTTAATATTACAGGATTTAGTGATGGAAAATTGCCCTGATATCATGGAACCAGAGGGTAAAATAGTTATTGAAAGAACACATCCATCCCCTCCAGAAAGAGATCCTAAAATGAAAACACAAAGGAATGTTGTGGCCAAATTCCAGAACTATCAGATAAAAGAGAAAATCCTGCAAGCAGCCAAAAAGAACAATTTAAATACCAAGGAGCCACAGTAAGGATTATGCAGGACCTGGCTGCATCAACCTTATGGGATCAAAGGGCCTGGAATGAGATATTCCAAAGAGCAAGGGAGCTTGGAATGCAGTCTAGAATCTACTACCTGGTAAAACGGAGCCTTTTCTTCCAGTGGAAAAGATGGCCATTTAACAAAATGGGAGACTTCCAACAATTCCTGATGAAAAGACAAGCTAAATAGAAAATTTGGACATCAAAGAGGAGGTTCAAGATACACATGAAAATGTAAAAAAAAGGGGGGGGAGTAAAGAGGGAAAAAAAACCTGTCCAATATGATGAAACTGGCTATATCCCAGCATGGGCAAAAGATTCTCATAAATCTTGAGAATTGTAACTCTATCAGAGAGAATCTACTTAGTTAGAAGTGATGGACACTCATAACTTAACGATGAGACTGCTATCCAATGGGAAGAAATTGGCTACATCCCTATTTGGAAGAGAAAGAGTTACCCTATTAGAGAAAATATACTTAGCCAGAAGTGATGGATACTGGTGATTTTCTGTGACTCTGATTTAAAAACACTGCCTCCTTAAAAAGGGAAACAGGAAGGAGAGGGGAGGATGGAGGGGATTGAATGGGGGTAATTCTCATTGCATAAAGAGATCCAAAAGACCTATTGTAATAGAGGGGAAGAAGGGAGGAGAGGAGGAACACTTGAATCTTGAATCTTCCTCTCATCAGACTTGGCTTAACTTCTTACACACACACACACACTCAGTTAAGAAACATTTTACCTTTCAAGTATTAAAAGGGGGAAAGGAGAGGGGGAGAAAAAGGGGATCTAACAGAAGGAAGGGAAAGGGGAGGGGTGTATATAGGAGGGTAAACACACTGAAGGTGGCAGTATTCAAAATACTGGGGAATATGGATAATGTGAAAAAGAAAAATAATCAGAGGGAAGGTAGCATGGAGGGCAATAAAGAGTAATTATAACTTTGAATGTGAATAGGATAATCCCTTAAAACGTAAGCAAATAGCAGAGTGGATTAAAAACCAGAATCCTACAATATACTGCTTACAAGAAACTCATTTGAAGCAGAGTGATACATATGAGTAAGGGTAATCTGGAGAAGGAGACAGAGGTACAATAAATAGGAGAGAGTGGTATTCCAAAAACAGAAAAAAAATTGAGGAGAGCATAATCAACTGTGAAGGATTGTAGAGAGGTTAAGGAGAAGGATGGAGAAAAGATCATTAGGCAACTAAAAGATCATTAGTAAATTTATGGTTTTGGTAGAGTGATGACAGGAACTGATCAAAGGAGAATTAGAATAGAAAAAAGTGGAGGTACATAGAGAAAGTCTTTTAAAAAATTTATTTAAGGTATTAGGATTAAGTGACTTGTCCAAGGTCACACATCTAGGCAAGGTCAAATTTGAACTTGGGTCCTCCTGATTCCAGGGCTGGTTCTTTAACCCCTGTGTCACCTAGTTGCTCCGTAGGAAGCCTTTTCAAGGAATTTAGCTACAAATGATGAAGAGAGGGTTATAGTTAGCAAGGACAGAAAGATCAAGTGGAAGTTTTTTTTTTCTTTATAAGGAGGAATATATGATGAAACCTTTTTGGTACTGCGAGAAAATGAACAATAGGGAAAGAAAGGATAATTTTCCATAAGAGTGAGATTTGGAAATTATACTTGATGACCTTGGAGTACCTGTGTTCTACTGTCAAACACCTGACACTATAGCTATGTGATCCTGGGCAGGCCATTTAAACCCCAACTGCCTCACAAAAAGCAGAGCCAAAACAAAACCAAAAAAGAAATTATGCTTGGATTAGCATTATGTTGCCAATCCCATGACACCCACAAGTGTGACTCAACCATCTCACATAAGGTTCCTGGCAAATAAAAAAGCTTGAGTCACAAGTTGAGAGTTGCCCTAGTCAATTATTATTATTATTGTTGTTGTTGTTTGTTCTTTGTTTCAAAGGGGACCAAGGACATTATGGAGTGATGTCTTGTCTACTGCTTGAATTGGATTTAAGGGAGTCAGATTTGGACAAAGTAGGCAGTCTCTCTCTGTATTCCAGAGTCTTCAAAGTTCACTGGTAAGACAAGTGGTCTTAAGTCAGGATGACTGTCAGGAATGCAGTGGATGAGACCTTAACATCTTCGATGTTTGACCAGGCTCTAAGTGCTCCACATCACCTGCGTCGACTGCTTTCATGTCCATTGCAACAAATTATTCTTCACATGTTTGGGTGAACACAAGGAGATTTTACCCTCAACCTGGTTTAGCCTGTTGGTCTAGATGGTTTTACTGGGGTGTGGCCACTTCAAGTGCTATAGCTTCTTGAAGCCACTGATGAGAGTTGAGTACCAGGTAGACACCAATGGTGAATGAGCAGCTCTGAAAAAGGCTTGGCAAACCCTCACACCAGAAGTGATAATCCCCCTGTACATTTCTCTAGTTATTTAGATCATACTTTAAATATAAATTAACTAGAAAAAAGCTACTTTAAGCAACATCCTACAAATGAAAATCAAAAACTAGTTAAAACTTTGCTATTTTAAAAAATCTAATTTGGCTAGTACAGAAAAATGATCTTCAAGGCTATGCTTGCTTGTTTATTATTGTGTTTTAAAAACATCTGTTGACCTGTATCTTGTATCTTCTGTATCTTCTGGTTTGTGCCAGGGGGCATGTGGTTTCTAGGTCGCCAATTTTCCAAGGTCATTCTTTGAGATTAGCTGGATGCATTTGCAATAAGTCAGATAAGTATTTCTTTGGCTGACTGACTAGGTCCTTTCCTTCTGATGTTTAAACTGCTAAGTCTCCTCTCTCCTGTTTAGTTGCTCTAAATTGCTAATAGAACATGAATGAAATGTAGAATCTTTTTTATCCTAAGCTCTCTTTCCACACTCTACCCTCACCCCTTGTGCTTAAATGAATTTGAAGAGAGAGGAAGGTTGAGCAAATATATATAAATTGGAGATTGGGATCATGGGAGTGATAAACAATGACTGGTTGGTAGGATCTGGGAAGAAGAGGTTATCCATTGCTGAAATGTAAAACCAAATCAAATTGATTTTCTTCCAGTGGGATCCGGATATTACATTCCACCATTTCCCTCAAGTTTCTTCCCTCCATCAAGGGGGAAGCATTAACAGGGAATAATCAATGAAGTTTTGTCCTGAAAATAAAAGCCTTGTCATGTTCCTTCATATAGTGGAATGGATGAAGATGGATGTTTCCTTTTGGAGGGATTGACTTAAATATATCCATGCTTCTTTCTAATTTGGATCTAAGAGATCATTAGTAACTTTGAAGAGAGAAGTTTTGGTGTTTCTCCATCTTTAGTCTGGTTGATTGCATACTTATTGGACATCAGATAAAGCAAAGTTATGTTTCCTTGGGATCCTCTATTACTTGAAAAATGCCATAGGGATGACAATTCATCAGTGTTTTATTTTAACAGTTGTAGTTGAATGAGAGGATTATAGAATCATAGAATTTGAAGAGAACCTTAGAAACCATCTAAAGACCCCTTTTATAGATTCAATTCAATTCTATTCAATGAATAATAATAACAATAATTAAGGGAATACTTTGGATAAACTAAGACTCAATGACACTTGTCCAAGGTCACTCCGCTAAAACCAAGTCTAGAATCTATCTCTTGACTCTTAACTTAGTGCTTTGATCACACTACATCTACTTTCCTTGCATATCCATAACGTGTTGGATGTATGCAGACTCTGAAAGACAAGATCTGTCTTCTCACTAAGAATTGCTGTATAAGTTCCATTTTTACTAAGTACCAAAACCTGACCACCTTTGACTTCAGAGATGCAATCCTATGATTCTTAATGTTTTCCTCCTTGGCTTCATGAATATGTCTGCTACTAAAACACTGATGAACAGTTTCTATCCAAAAATCTTTCTCAGTCAAGTATCTGGAGAGCTGTAAATTGTTCCAAATGGAAGCATTTAAGTAGGAAATAAACTCCTCAGCCTTGAACTGACACCTTGCAATCACCATGAAGATCATGTCAACATTTAAAAACTTTCAAGCTTTCCTACTATGCAGAATTTTTTCTTATCTTTGGCTTTGTGCCTTGAGCTCTTGTAATATCCTTTCTGTGTCTTTCTTGTCTTCCATATTCTGGCCTGGCTATGTATAACCAGTTATTTTTGACATTTGTCATTTAATCTGTTTTCATTTTTATTTAAAAAAGAGAGAAAGAGAAAGAAATAGCAGTGAGATTGCAGATGAATAATGGAAGAATTCATCACAGCTGTACTGGGATATATATATTTTTTGCAGTGAAGCGAAACGGATTCCCATCACAGCTCGGGGACTCGTTCCATGAAGCCACTCATCTTTCATGCTTGTTGGGGGAAGGGAAAGGTGGAGAGACAGTATCATTATGGATGTAAGTGGGCTCAGAAGTGACTGGTCAAGGTTGTTGCTTCAGTCACGATGAAGCTGCTTATGGTAATTTTTTGTGATACTACTGTTGGTTGGTGAAGTGGACAGATGTTTCAAACAGTAGCTTTTCTCTGACTGTTTTTGGTCTCCCTTTTACTATGGACTCTTCTTGCCTCCAAGGTTTTCTAACCTTAAGTGGAATGTTGAAAGAATTTTATTCTGACTTAAGAGAATGAACCTTTCCTCCCTTTGTTTTGATTCCATGACATACATCATCTTAGGTAATTTTTGAAAAATCAAATTGACACATTTTGTTTCTTTTCTATAACTGCAAATCCCACTCTGCTCATATATCCTCAAGAAAAGGAAGAATATTTGTAGTTAATGCTTTGTACCCTAGGAGATAAAATGTTTGGGGCTTCTGGGATGTTTAGAGTGGACAAACCCAATATATTTTGATTACTGATTAGAATCTGGAGACAAAAGAACACAGAAATTTATTCATCAAAGTGACCTTTTAGGGCTCATAGAACATGAAAAATAAGGAGGAATAGGTCCACAGAGGTTATGAAAATGATCTTCAAAATCAAAGACATAATCAGTATGTTTAAGAGGGAATTATAACCCAAGGTTGATAAGGAGACACTAAGAGATAACACAGCAAATCACCTATATTCAAATGCTATTCTACAATATGAGAGGAATATAGAGACATTGATATAACTGCTGTTAGTAATTTTTGAGAACTTGTGGAGAAAATTTTCCTATTAAAAAAAAGGAAAATTAGTGAATTCCAGGAATTATCTACTTGTTGAAACTCATGTCCCCAGTAAAATTCTAAAACATTTAAATGGCTTATAAGAATTTAATAAGTAAAGTTGTGATGACTACAAATTGGCACAGATGCTACTTTTTCTATGACAAGTCAACTCTCACATTTTTTGGTTGTTATTAGGATGATAGATCAGAAAGACAAAATATTTGAATATCAAAAAGCTATTTGTTACAGTTATCATTGGGTTCAAGATTAAAGAAAAGTGAGGTGGATTATAATATAGTTAAGTATATTCATAGCTGATTGAATCACCTTAGCCAAATGGTCATGTCTAATGATATAATATTAATCTAGAGGAAAAACTTATTGTGTCCAAAGAACTTTATCTAGAATCCTTTTTGGTTTAATATTTGGATGAAGATAAAATGCTTGACAAATTTTCAGATGACAAAAATCTGGGAATGATAGAATTCTCACACAGTTTTTATCAAGTTGAAACCAGACAGATTGATTAAAGTCTTATTCTGACCATATATATGTATTCAATTCTAGACAACCATGTTTTTAAGGAAGATAGTAATAAACTAGGAAGGGCAAGGGATAGGGTCAGCCATGAAGTCAAAAAGATCTTGGATTAAATTCTTATGACTTTGTGGGGAAGTCACTTATGTTCTTAATATTCCTAGCCACTCTCTTATAACTATAAATTATAGAAGAGTTGTGGTCTATGCAGAGTTTCCTGTATCCATGAAATCACCATTTATATCTCTTCCCCACCTTTCCCTTAAAAAAACCTGAAACAAAAAAAAATCAGAATACATTTAGAGACAGGAAATAAGAACAGATCATGAGGAAACTTGAAAGTTACATTAGGACAGATTGAACATATCTGGGTATCTTTAACCTGGTGAAAAAAATACTTAGAGCAGATATTGTAACTCTCTTAAATTGATCATGGGTTATCATGTAGAAGCAAGATTAAATTCATTCCTAGTACCTTCTGAGGTCAAAAATAGGACCAATGAATGAAAATGAGATTTGACCTCAGTTTTAGTACATTCTGAGTCTTTTCTAGAACTAGAATTGACTATTTTGTCAAGTAAAAAATGTATGAACAAATGTAAATAAATTAATCAAGTGATTTAACATGTAAAGCACTTTGCAAAACAGTGCTATATCAAGACTAGTTAATGGTAATAATAGTGGTGATAATGAAGGTAGTATTGATACTTGTAGTAGTAATGATAGTGGCAGTGATATTATGAGTAGTGGTAATAGTAATAGAATAGATTGTTATCCTTTGTTCTCAAAGAGGACCAAAATTACACCACAATATTTGGGTCAAGATGGTGCCCTGTGGTAGAGCCTTCAGAACTCTATTTGATCTATCTATTTTGATAGTCCATTTAACATTTGGGGTGGAGATAAATGAGCACATCTTATTTTTCTTTTGAGATTACAATCCTGGTTGGTCCTGTACAAGTGAAGTCCATTCTCAGGATGAATTACAAAGTTCTAAAGAGACAACTTAGTGTCTTTGTATTACTGCTTCTGTTTCTATGTGAGCACTTGCCTTGTGTGAGGTTCTCTGCAAAATAGTCTTTTAGGCAAATGCATATTGTCATTTGAACAACATGGCTAACCTATTAGAGTTTTGCTCTCAGCAGTAGAGTTTGAATGCTTGGCAGTTCAGCTCAAGAGAGGATATTGGTGTCTGGTACATTATCTCTAGGATCTTCCTAAGACAATTCGAATAGAGTGATTCAGTTTTCTGATGTGGTGCAAGTAGACTGTCCAGGTTCACAGGCATAAAACAATGAGATCAGCGCAATGCCTCTGTAGACCTTCAGTTTGATGGGCAATCTAATACCTCTTCCATATTTTCCTCTGGTACCTCCTAAACACTGAACAAATTCTGGTATTGCATGCTCCAACCTCATTATCTCTGTGGACCTCACTGGAAAAATAAACTGGCAAGATAAGCAAACTTATCCACAGCATTCAAAATTTCTCCATTTGCTGTAGCTGATGTTTGTAAAGAATGGATGGTGTGATTCTGGTTGGTGGAGTACCTCTGGGTTTTTGTTTTTTTTTTGTGTTGTTAGGACAAAATTAGCTTGAGTAGCAGAGAATCAATTCATACTATGTTGTATCTCTGCCTCAATGACTGCAGTGAGTGCATCTGGAATAAAAAGATGTCATGCACCAATTCTCCCTCCGTTTTAGTCTTGTTTTGCATCTTTTTCAAGATAAATAAGTTATTGTCAGCGAGGTATATCTGGCGTTGATGCCATTTTCATCCTCTTTGAAGATGTCTGGCAATGTCAATTAAAAATCACAATAACAAACATACAGCCCTGTGCAGCTGGGTAGTTTATTAAATTAGTAAGAAGCAAAGAAGGTGGTTCCCATTAGATTATGAACTCTTTGATGGCAGTGACAGTCTTTTACCTCTTTTTGTGTCCACAGTGCTTCCATATTGTAGGCTGGAAATAAATGTTTATTGACTTATTCCATAAGATAGGCAGCTATATCAGATAATCTCTAACTTGTTCCAACACTTTATGCTTTAAAATTCATCAGAAGAGTTCATAGCTAGTTTACTTGCTTCCTGCTCCTCATCCTTTATTTTATTTTAGATGTTCTATTTAGAAATTTAACTAGAGTATTTCTTTTCCCTCAACTGATAGCTGCATCTCCTACCTCCTGTTCTCCCATACTAGACCACCCTGAGTCAAAGAAAAAAAAGTTTTGCAAGTAGCACTACATCAACTATCCACATAGGAAAAAGGGAAGATCCTATAATAGTACCTTACTTCCTCAGCAGTTTGCTCACTGGTACTTTGAACCCTGCAGGTCTTTTCTTTAAAGTTTAGGTTTTCTATTTGGTGAAAAATCATTTAATATTTTTAATCATTTTTCAGACCCCTTTAGATACAGTTATAGAAGTAGGTAGTGCTTGACTTTTGTATTAATGACTTAGTCAGCTTATGTCATAATGCTATGAAATATTGCATGGCGTCATGGACAGAAGCTTGGCTTTATTTCTTTTTATAAGAGTCAGGCTACCTGACTCATGGATCTTACAACCCAGTTACCTTTGTGACCTTGGGTAATTTGCTTTGTGTCTCAAATTCTCCATCTCCTTAAAAAAGACCCTACTTACTAAGTTTTGAGGATAAAATACAATGAGCTAAAAGTGATTCAATTAAATTAAATTCAAGGTAAGATTTTAGTCATTAATACAAATTGGAATAAACCTCTGCCTGAGTTCACTAGGCTATGATGATTTTCAGAGTTTTCCAGCTCATAGTATAGGAAACTAATTCACTTTCTAGACACGAAATTCAAACTTTACAGGTGCCTACAGTAGTGCTGTCATTAATATTGTATCACAAAGCTTGAAAGATACTAATTTGTTGCCAAATAGGATATGAATGAACTTGAAAGTTAAGATTTTAATTTTCCTACAGCACCTCTTGCCCTTTCATCTTTTTTACTCTATTTACTCTAAAAGAGTCCTCAGATGGATGCATTTCTATCTTCCTTTGTTTCCTTTCTTCTGATTTGATTAGTTCTTAGAATTTACTATGTAGTTTCCCCTTATCATTGAATATTCTAATCCTCCTCATGATTTGAAGGTAATCCAAAGGCTATGTTCATGAAACCCAACCTCTGCAAAATCCTACAGGGCTCTAAAAGATTAGCACAAGGTCCTGGTGATGTTTTACATCTTCCAGTCTCAGTCTTGCTAAACTTGGAGAGTTTTATCAGAAAGAATTGGTCTCACATGATGAATTTGTTTTCAGCTATAATAATTCATGAAGATTATCCACAAAGACCTGGAGAAAGTTGTGTACAATATACTGGAAGAGAGAATCTTTCCACATTAATAAATTCTTTAATTATTAAAATAAGTAATTTTATTTATTATAAACTGATCATTTTCTGGCTTACCACAATCCAATTTAAATATCACTCCATATAATGCAAAATGTGAGGCTTAGAAGATGATGACATTTAGGGTTTGAATGGTGATTTGATATGGTTCTTGCAACATATTTTTTGAAGAGTAGGTCTTTCTATTTTAACAAGGATAGAAATGCAGGGCTATTTATAAATCCCTAGTCGGCATGAGAGCTTTGACTTGCTCTGTTGCTGATCTGAGCTAGTGAGCCCCTCCTTAGGCAACCTGGAGTCATCTCATGCCTGGGTATTCACCATATTAATGTTGAACTTCTTATGGATATCATCTTGCTCAGCCCATTGTAACACAGAATTCACAAGCTCAAGGGATGACCCATTCTAAACTTCCTAGTACCTGGGATTACAAATGTATACCACTGGGTAGCTCTAAAATGGATAGCAGATTCAGGCAGTCCAAAGGACTCATTCAGAGCTAAGATTCAGTTTCTTTTTGCTAATATCTTCTAAAATTAACCTAGTGAATATATTCAATGGTTCTGTCTAATGCAAAACTTGTTTGGCCACTGTATTGATGGACTGTGGTGTGAAAAAAAGAGTAAGAAGTTGGAGCAGGGTTTCACAGTGTTGCTGATGATGCCTTTAATGTCAGGGTCATGGTTTTAATAATCAAAAACCAATCACAAGGCCAATTAGCTGTTCACGTAGACATTATAGTCAGAACAGTGCCTCAGATGGACTAGTTATCTTTTTTTTTTTTTTTTAGGTTTTTGCAAGGCAAAAGTGGCTTGCCCAAGGCCACAAAGCTAGGTAATTACTAAGTGTCTGAGACTGGATTTGAACCCAGGTACTCCTGACTCCAGGGCCTGTGCTTTATCCACTATGCCACCTAGCTACCCCTGGACTAGTTATCTTACTAAAACTTGGTTTTGATCACCCATGGAAATTAGATGAGAGGATAGTTAGCTGAACCCATCACAAGTCATAACACACAGTCTACCAAATGATTCAATAGGATCTTTGTCCATTAACAACTTTTTAATGCACTTATTTCAGAAGATACTGTTGCTTGTATTTCCTGTGCTAGTATGTTTTTGAAATGAAAGTATTTTGTTAAGTATGGAAATGTTAATTTGGAAAATGGAATGTTTTCTCTTTCAACAGTGTTACCATTAGGACTCATACCTTCAAAAAATAGAAAATAACTTCATACTAAAACAGTCCAATAAAAAGGAATGTGTTAATATTAGTAAAGCATAATATTTGATTTTTTCCTGGAATCATTTGCTACCATCAGTCTGAATTTCTGAATTATTTTTATTCTGTTTTTTTTATCATTTTGAGATGCCTTTTAAAAATCATCTAATTTTCATTTACCTAGTTTTTCTATGTACCAACCCTCCATTCCCTAACTGCCTGCAGATCCTACAATTATTATAAAACTAAGTACTGACGTATTATGAAAGAATGAATTTTCATCATAGAGGATCTTTGAAATATCTGATACAACTTGTTTCAACCTTGATTGACCTCCCAGGGGAAAAAAAAGATACAGCACGGCTCTAACTAAATCTCTCACTGAACCTATGGCTCTACTAGTGTCTTTTCAACCTTCCTTTCCTCTGCAGGACCCTCTACCATCAAAATAAGATTTAAATCAGGGCTTTCTAGTACCCCACAAAGATGATAATGCTACAAGATGCCTTTCTCCAGAGTTTGCAAATATATGGGCTGGATGAGAAAAGCTGGGGTATGGTGCTCATAGAGGAAGAGATTGAAACACCAAATGTAGCAATGTGGAAACCTAAGCAGCAGCTTAAGCTTCTGTGAAAGAGGCTGTTTAATTGAGTCTCCAGGGTGAGATGATCCACTTGTATGTATGTTTATGTGACACATTTTCTTGAATATTTTTATCCTCTTTTATTATAGACAGGTTCTGTAGTCATCCCCATGGCTTGTACATGCAATTACTTTACAGGTCATTTCATAAAAATGTACTCAGAAAATCAGGGATTGATTTGTAGCCAAAGTCAATTTATCTATCTATTGCATGGTTCAAATGAAGTATTTTTAAGCTCTGCTTGTTACACAAAGCCTTCTTGTAATTTATGTAATGAACTCTGAAGCATTTTATTTATCCTTTTGTGGATTATTATCATATTAATAATAATAATAATATTAATAACAGCAATAGCTAGCAGATGCTTTAAGATTTATAAAGAACTTTACACATTATTTCATTTGATTCTCACAAGAACCCTGAAAATTAGGTGGTTTTATTATCTCCAATTATAAATGAGGAAATTAAGTCTAGAGAAATTAAGGGTCTTGTCCAGGCCCACACAGCTAAGGGGGAACAGGATTTGAATTTGATTCTTCTAAGCTCCAAATCCAGCACATTGTCCACATGTTTCCCACAACTAAATAAAAGGCTTTAAATCCACTAAGAACTAGTTTGCCCTCATTTATTTTTTTAGCAAATTATATTAATTAAATCATATATATATGATTTTATATATGTACATGTATACATACATCTGTACTTAGAAACACTAGGATATAGTAGACAGGGAACTGACTTTGGAACTAGGGGGACCTGGCTTCGAGCCTTACCTATGACACATACTGTTTATGTGATGATGGATAAGTCACTTAACCTCAGTGTAAATGTGTAGGCTGTGACTAGATTCTACGTGGATTTCTCAGACTCTCAGTGGCAGGGAAGGGGTTTATCTGCCTTAATGGAAGGAGTTTCCTTACCTGGAAGTTCCCAGAATCAATGAAATTGCAGATCTAATACCTAACCCTATTATCTTCCTTATTCTTTATTCTTTATCCTTTATTAATTTTCCAAACTTAACTTTGTTTTTTCTTTAACCTTCTGTAGCTAAGCCTTATGCCAATATCAAAGTTTAATAACTATTTATAGTTTTAATAGCATGCTACTTGAAATCTAGCAGTAATATAGAATTATATATCAGCTTTGCTCTTTTGTGAATAGGTATGTTTGAGTTGTTTTGACATGCAGTATACAGTGTTAATTTGGATAATTTTTCAAATGGGAATTATTCATTATATAATAAAAATTAAAATAAACACATAGATAATTCTACCCAGCTACTATTTAATTAAGGGTTACATTATTTCATATGTTGATTTGAGCTCATGTAACCATAGTTTGGAAGTTCTAAATGAAATAATTATTCACAACTATAAAAGGTCACCAAAACTAGGAAAATACTTGAATTTCTGACTGACTTGTCACAATATCTGACTTGATCTTTGAAACAGAAGCTTATCAATCCAGAATCTGGGATTTGTTTAGGTAGTTTGCATATATCCTTCACTGTGGGTTCTAAGGAATCATCTGCCCGTCTGTAATTTTTAGTATTATGAGCTACTAGGGAAATACCAGAAGTTGACAGATAACTTAGAAATGTAGAACAAAATGTGAGCTTATTGATAAGAGGCCAAACTATGAATGGGGAAGGGTAGGAGAGATGAATGATTAAGAAATACAGGGTTAGACATAAGAATGATTTGTCTGGAAATGAGAATTAAAGAAATACTGAATTCAGTTCAACTAATATTAAAATAGTGTGTGGAGGGGGGCAGCTAGGTGGCGTAGTGGATAAAGCACCAGCCCTGGAGTCAGGAGTACCTGGGTTCAAATCCGGTCTCAGACACTTAATAATTACCTAGCTGTGTGGCCTTGGGCAAGCCACTTAACCCCGTTGCCTTGCAAAAACCTAAAAAAAAATAGTGTGTGGAGCACTGAGACTGCAGAGAAGAAAACCCATCTTTGTAGGTTCAAATCTGGTGACACTTGTTAACTGTGCGATTCTAGGGAAAAATCACTTAAACTCATTTACCTCAGTTTTCTCATCTGTAAAAGGAGTTTGAGAAGGAAATGACAAACCACTCCAATATCCTTGCCAAGAAAATAAGTGGAGTCATGAAGACCCAGACATGATTAAAATGACTGAACACAACTTGTGAGTCAGTAGACAATCATTTGTACCAGGCAATGTGATGAACACAGGGGATACAAAGAAGCAAAAAAAAACAAACAAACAAAAAAAAAATCCCCATTCCTAAAATGTGCTCTAGAAGGGGAAATATAATTAGGTGCCAAAAAAATATATATATATATATATATACAGTTATGCCTTCCATATAATGTCTTTTCCCATCATGGTTCCATATACTGCAGATAAGCATAAGAAATTAAATGAGATTTTTTTTTTGAGAGTTTTATAAAAGCCACAGAAGATACACAAAGGCCAGTGGGCAACAGAAAAAGTTTAGAAAATAGGAAATGCTTCAGATATATGTATGTTATTGTATAATATTAGCATATTTTTATCTTTTAATGCCATAATTCAGACTTTTTCTCTGGTATGAAGGGAGGACTAATAAATTTTGTGTGGATTTTCCAGATCATGATGGGGGTACTATGTCCCTAACCCCTGAGGTAGAGATATCTGTACAGAGTAGATGAATTTAATCTAAAAGGGGAAGACATTAGTGGCTGGGGCCTGGGAGATGCCTTTTTAAAAAAGATTTTGAAATGAGTTTTAAAGAAAGCTATGGAAACTAGAAGGCAGTGGTGAGGGATGCAGGACATTGCAGACAAGGAAGTCAGCCAAAGACAGAGTGATGGGAGACAGAATAATGGGTTTGAGGAACTTCAAATAGACCAAATGTAGCTGAATTGTAGCACATGAAGAAGTTTAAATAAACAATATTTTATGTTTGATCATAGAGGAAAAAGGGAGCTCATGGAGTCAGGATGGGGTATGGGGGAGGGTAAATGTCACCTTTTTCTTAATTGTTTAACACATCATTCAAATAACTGGGTGACCAGTGCAATTTATAAAAAGAAGAAACCAGAAAATAGTCAACAAAATTTACTCATCTTCTTTGTAAGGTATTGAAAATGAAAAGCTTTTCTGTTCATTTTTCATACAGAGCTTGTTTCAGAATTGAATACCATTGAGAGAAAAAGATGTCACCTAATAGATTCCTTCTTTTACACCACCTAATGACCCCAACTTCAATAGCAACTTTCAGAGACAATACCAGCTCCTATTCTACAGATGAGCCATCCCCTAACTCCTTTTAAAACCATATTTAATCTTTTCAACTCATTAAATTGTTTACTAAAGCATGGAGAAGTTGTAGTCTTCAAGGATGGAGTGATTTCATGGATAAAATCATGTATAACTAAATGTTTGTTGAAAGATGCTTATTTTCACACTTAGGGAAATTAGGGATCTCCTTATTTTTACTTTAGAAACTGAAGCTGTTGTTGCTGTTGCTGTTGCTTTTGGTGGTGGTGGTCCTTTGTTGTTGAAAAGAAAGAATGAAATCTTGATTAGTGAGTGAATTGGATTTAAATGAAGCAGAAGTAGGCAAAGTTGTCAACCTCATTCTTGCTTCCAAAGCCGTCAAAGTCTAGTGAGGAGACAAAAGTCAAGATAACTGGTATGGCCTGGAATGTAGTGGATGACCTTAACCTTTCTAAATTAAGTTTTTTCCAGATCTAAGGAAAAATTTGATTCATGCTGTAGATCTTCAAAAGGGTTAACTCTTTCAATAAATCTCTCAGAAACCCCCCAATCATCTAATTTGCAGGGGAGGTGGCATAATACAGCAGGATGTATGCATATTATATATATATATATATATATATATATATATATATATATATATTAAATGTGCACGCACACACATATACATACATACTTGTACACATATATTTACAACTTTGCTATCCAGAATAAATGGAACATCTTAGCATCTTAGGACCCTTTTTTTTTTAAAAAAAACATCATTTTTGTACAGATTTAATTTTTGCCATGGATTAATTCCTCTCTGCCCAATAACATGTTCTGGAAAATCTATATATTTAGTACCAACCTGTCTTTAAGTAGGACTGGCACTAATTTTACATTAGGTAAAGATTCCAGTATACACAAGGATAAGTGAAAGATGTATATCAAAAAGATCATCTTATCCAATAAAGTCAAGCACTTCTCCCCCCTTGGCCGTAATCTCTAACATTTTTTTAGAATTGTTAATTGGCAGATTTCATTTTGACTTCTGTTCTTCTCTGCTGTACACCCTTAAATGCAGTTGCTAATGAGTAGGGAAATAACCAAAAGACCACAAGATGGAAAAGAAAGACCCTGGTTAATCCAGAAACTGGATAATCAGCCTTCACATCTTTCTTAACTCGTTTGTTTTTGAAAACCTAGAGCAAGTCACTATCCCCACTTCTCACTGTGCCTACTTACCCTTTCCCACATATACCCTAGCCTTGCCTCATATTTGATATTTTAAATGGGAAGGTGTATTTGAAAGAGTTCAAAACTTGTCTTGACCTTGTTTGTTTAGGGGTATGTATGTGGGTATATGTTTTTTTTTTTCCTTTATTCTCTTTGCATGAGCCTCTAATTGATCTTGAAAAGAAGGGACAGTTAAAGAAGATGTTAAGGTGAAATGAAGCCATAACTGTGACTGGAGACTTTTATTAAGTGTGGCAAAGTTCCCTGGGCCTCGCTGAAATTGTTTATTGATTTTGGTATGGCTGGGTGCTCGGGAGTAATCGCCCGCAGTGCCGCTGGAGAGAGCTCCTTGTTAGCTCCCGTTCAACTCCTTGGCGTACTTTTCCTTCAATCAGATCTTACCTCTTTAACCTGTAAATAAATACCCATAGCCCTGGTTAACTCTTGAGGTGGTTATTGAAAATTTTGAACCATCCTTTCCCTGGACCATAACACTATCTACTTATAACACTATCTAAAACAAGGGTTTTTTAACTTAAGAGGTGTATAAATAAATTACAGGGTATTTGTGAATTTATTTTATTTAAAATATTTTGATAACTATTTAAATGTTGGGTTCCTTTTTAATCCTATGCATTTTAGGAATTTAAAAGCATTATTCTAAGAATGATTTCTTGACACCAAAAAGTTTAAGAACCCCTGTTCTAAAGGATAATATTTTCTTTTTGCCTAAGGAAAGAGTTGGACTCTATATCTAAGGTAGGAATAAAGTTTAGAGATAACATAATAGAGATTATTTTCAATTTTTGTTTTGGTTTAAATTGTTTACCTCTTTTCCCTTTAGATGGTGAAGTGGGAAGATAAAGAGCCGGAGGGAGAGTAAATTGAGATACCTTAATTGCCATCACAGTAATTTATTCTTTCCCTCTTAGTTGCAAATATTAGAAAATTTGGAGTCTCTATTTCTTTCTTTCACTCTTTATTTTCTTCCTCTCCCCTCCCCTCTCTCTTTTTTTTAGGTTTTTGCAAGGTAAATGGGGTTAAGTGGCTTGCCCAAGGCCACACTGCTAGGTATTTATTAAGTGTCTGAGATCAGATTTGAACCCAGGTACTCCTGACTCCAGGGCCGGTGCTTTATCCACTACACCATCTAGTCTTCTCCTTTCTCTTTCTTTCCTTCTCTTTCTTTTCTTTCCTTCCTTCTCTGCTCATGAGTTCTTTCAGAATAATAGTATTCCACCATATTCATATAACACAATTTATTCAGTCATTCTCAATCGATGAGCATGCCCTCAATTTCCAATTCTTCATCACTACAAAAAGAATTGCTAATGTTTTTGAACATGCAGGTCTTCCCCCCCTTTTTATGATCTCTTTGGGATACAGACCTGGTATATTGCTGGATCAAAGGGTACACAGTTTTGTTTGTTTTAGGGTTTTTTTGCAAGGCAACTGGGGGTTAAGTGGCTTGCCCAAGGCCACAATTATCAAGTGTCTGAGACTGGATTTGAACCCTGACTCCACTGTGCCACCTAGCCCCCCCCTCCAGTTTTATAACCCTTGGGGCATAGTTCCAAATTGCTCTTTAAAATGGATCAGTTTACATCTTTACCAACAGTTATCAATAGTAATCTTATGGAAAATAGAATGCAAGCAGATCCCAAATGTATCCATCCTGCAAGAAACCTGTCTATGCAGTCCCATAATCTCTAGTCAGCATTAGGAGAAAAGATCCAAAAACTCTGCTGTAGTATAAAGTAACCTTAAGTAGTCTGATCTAACCTTTGATATTCTTTATTTCAAATGGCTTCAGAGAAATTAGGTATATTTTACACCCAACTGAAAAACAGTGTAGGACCATTCTGGCGTGGATCACCTTCAGGAAGGCTTTACTCCTGATGTACACTTTTGGATTTGACTTTACCTCAGGATAGATTGGGAATGGGGAGAAGATGATTACACAGAGCAAATTGGGCAAAAGCTCTTTACCTTATTACAATTATCATCCATTTTTCCCTCTTCTAAAATTCTTCTGGAGCTTCTTACTGTTAGGCTCTTCCCAAATCAAATTTTGCCAGCTTCATTATACTATTATTGTCAGCCTTCCACAACACCATTCCATGCAATAATTATTACTTAGTGGACAGGTAGGTGATTCAGGGGATAATTTGCTGGATTTGAAGTCTGGAAAAGGAGTTCAAATCCTATCATGATACAACTGTGTGACCTTGAGCAAATCACTTAATCTTTATCTACCTAAATTCCCATATCTGTAAAATGGGAATAATTATAGTCCTTATCTCACAGGGCTGGTAAGAAGATCAAATTAGCTGATTTATGTGAAAAGCTGTGCAAACTTTAAAGTGACTTATTAATAACTTATTCAGTAGAAATTCCAATGGAAATCTCTAGTTACTTTTTTTAGGCTTAGTCCCTATTTCCTACTAACTCTGTTTCTTGTAGAATCAGGTTTCTTGTTCTATTCCAGATAATTTTTAGAGTATTTTAATTAAGATCTATCAGAAATTCTGTGGAGATCATGGTAGTCTTTTCATTTCTTTGCCTTCCCCAGGCTTGAGAGTGGTGTCAGTAATGTCTATGGCTTTAGAGGATAATTTTACCCTAGATAAATCAAAGGAATGGCAGATGGGTTGAAAATAATCCCAAATCACTATTCATTATATGGGTAACATCTTTTCCTATTTGCACATTTTATACCTATAAAAGAGGTATGACAGTGTTGGCCACTAGTCTACTTCATATATGTATTTGAAAACTGAGGAATGTGAAATTTTAAATTGAAATGTGCTAGAGATCAAATCCCAGGACAATCATTCAAGTAAATAGTTGTGAATTAAGCACTACTATTTGCAAGACATTGTGCTGGATTATGGGAATATAAATTAAATTCAATAAGTATTTATTAAATGTTTAATATTTATGGTCATAGTGTCATTAGAGTATTTACATTCTATTCTAGGAAATGGGAGAAGACAACCTGTATACAGGTAAGTACCAGGAAAGTTCTATGACCGTGTCACACCAATAATCACTTCAGTGGTTACTCATTGCCTATCTACTACAAAATCCTTAGTTGAAAAAAATAGTGAGGAATACGAACTGGTGGTAGGGAAGATTTATCTGGAGGGCATTGGTATGTAGTAGTACATTCTAGGCTTAGGAAGTAGCCCAAGTGAATGTATGTGGGTGGGAGATAAAATACCAAGTTCAATGAATGACAGTGAATGACTAGATTTTAAGTTTGTCAAGAAGCATAGGAAATAAGACTGAAAGGGTAGATGATAGCCAGATTGTAGAAGATCTTAAAAATTACAGGCTAAAGAGTCTGTAATCTATAGGCAATGGAGAGCCTATGAAAATTTTTGAACTGGGAGATGGTCAGTGGGTCATCACATCTTAGAATTAAAACTGTAAAACTTGAAACATAGAGATCATTTAGTATAACCTTCTTAATTTTACAAAGATACTAAAGCCTGGAGAGTTTAAATGAATTTCCCTATCACTAAATAAGTGGTAGAGCAGATATTCGCATTTGAGTCCTTTGACTCTCAATCTGAGGCTTTGAGCCTAATGAAATAAATCTCTACTTTCTAGGAGCTTATTGCTACTGGTGGTTAGGGAGAAATATAACTTTCTTCTAAATGGGTAAATAGAAGATAATTTGAGGAGGGAGAGGGCAATTAACAAATCAAAGGATAAGAGAAGAAGTGGTTAGGATTATAGAAGAGTTGAACATTAATAAAAATAAAGCAGTAGGAGGTGGGTGTTCAATCATCATTTGAAAGGCGACCAATGACATCACAGGATGATGTCTTGACTCCTATGTGAATTAAGTGAGGCAGAAGTACACAAAATTGTCAGTCTTGCTTTCTCTTCCAGATATCAGAGTCTAGTGGCAAGAAAAAAGTCAGGATAACTCTCAATGGCCCAGATTGAAGTGGATGACTGATGTTTTCAATCCCTGACCAATCCTTAAGCATTCTATAGCACCTGTTTCAGCTACCTTCATGGCTATTGGAACAAATTATTTTCATCTGACCCTCCTCCTAGGAAATCTTCATATACTTGGGATAGACATCCTCCCAAATCACGGATGGTATTATTATTAACTCTCTTTTAACAGATAAGGAAATGGAGGCAGATAGAAATTAATTTACTTGCCTAGGGTCAAAAACTGGATAGGAAGAGTCTGAAGCTGGATTTTTATTCAGGTTTTCCTGTATTCTATCCACAACACTACCTACCTTATCAGAAAGCAAGAATTTGGAGAAGGGGCCGTGTGAATAGCTTGTGTGAATTCGTAAGGACTGGGGATGGCATGTTGACTTCAGGTATTAGCTACCAGACTAGGTTGGTTAAAACATATAGTGCATGAAAAGGAATATGAAACAGCTGGAAAGATAGATTGGCACTAGATGGTGGAGGGCTTTAAATGCAAGGCTGAAAAATGTGTATTTTATCTGATAAACAAGGAATTATTGAAGGTTTTTGAGCAGGTGGGGAGTGATATGAATGAATGTGTTAAGTATTGGGGATAAGCAGAAAAAGAGAGAAAGCTCCTGATTTCAAGGAACTTACACTCTTACCCAGGAAAGATAGCACAACAAAGTTCAGGGCTGTAGGAAATGACTGGAAAGGCCATTTTATTGTTTGTCCTTAATTTTCAAAGAAGATCATGACAGCAGGGAGGTGATACCATGAAAAGCACATGAACTGGATTTGAGTGAGGGGGTGCCCTGCTAAGTCACCAGCCTCACTTTCTCCTCCAGAGCCATCTGGGTCCAGTGGCCAGATATGAATCAGAATGACTGGAGATGGCCCTGGATGTGAGGCAATCAGGGTTAAGTGACTTGCCCAAGGTCATACAGCTGATAAGAGTCAAGCATTTGAGGTCAAACTCTCATCATCCTGACTCCAAGGTCAGTGCTCTATCCACTGTACCATCATCATTTTTTCCTCTTTAGAAAGATTTTATTAATTTTGTGTTTTACATTTTTGCTCCCCCCCCCGCCCCCCGCAGAAGGCAGTCTGTTGGTCTTTACATTGTTTCCATGGTATACATTGATCTCAGTTGAATGTGATGAGAGAGAAATCATATTCTTAAGGAAGAAAAATAAAGTATGAGAGATTGCAAAATTACATAATATAATGGGGTTTTTTTTCCCCTAGATTGAAGGTCTTTGGTCTTTGTTCAAACTCTACAATGCTTTCTCTGGATACAGATATTTTCTCTATTACAGACAGCCCCAAACTGAGGTCCATCAAGGTTGGTCATCACCCCCATGTTGCTGTTAGGGTATACAATATTTTTCTGGTTCTGCTCGTTTCGCTCAGCATCAGTTCATGCAAATCCTTCCAGGTTTCCCTGAATTCCCATCCCTCCTGTTTCTATTAGAAAATAGTGTTCCATGCCATCACCATTTTAACCATGGAGTAAATGACAAATTCTAGAGTTCCTTAGACAGGGAATCATAGTGTGGATCATACAGGAGAGCAGGTGTAAGGCCTGGAGGTCTTCCATCTCTTCAGAAGGAATGGAGTTGTTGACTCTCATCCACTCCATACTCTGTGAGCAGTCACACAGTCCAGGTAAAGGAGAAAGACTGCCTTGGTGTCCCTATCATGGTGGTGGTAATGGCATTTTCTCTAGTGGAAGAGTGGAGTGAGGAGAGAATGCAATGGAGGAAAGGTGTCCCTGCCATCCAAGAATCTAGTGGGTTGTCAGCCCTGGACTTTAAGAGCTTTTTTCCCCTTGGAAGCTGGATCAGAGTGGTGGAGAGATTGGAAATGGAGAGACCAATTGGAGCACTAGGTCTAGAGTCAGGAAGATCTGAATTCAATTGTAGCTCCAGACACTTACCAGCTGTGTGACCCTGGACAAGTCACTCAATTTCTGTCTACCTCAGTCTCCTTATCTGTAAAATGAGAAAATAACATCTACCTCCCAGGATTATTGTAAGCCTCACACGAGGCACACAAAATAAGATCAGGCAAATATTAAGTTACCATGTAAATGCTAGCTATTATTCACCACAAAACTGGTATAACAAATATTTCTAATTCTCATTTTATGAAATACTTGACTTCAAGTAGCATTCTGCTTGGCCTCACAAGATGCCATTTCACAGACTCCACCCTGCCCTTCCATCCCAACAGTCTGCATTTGATGTAGAGATTCTTTCATCTCCTATTACTTCCCCTGCCAACACCCCTTAGAGAATTTAGAATTCCTTTTAGAATTCCCCATTCTGTTGCCTCCATTGGAAAGAGTTATTTTTGACCTAGCCTGACCCCTTCTTGAACAACAATAAAATGGAGATTGGGAGAAATGTGATACAAATCAATAGGTTATCCCAACAGACGTGATCTTTGATGCTGTTTTTTTCTCAGACACGTGCGGCAGTAACAAAGAGAAATGTTTGCTTGATCACATTGTCATCTGAGCAGCAGGTGGATCAGCAGATCAAGAAGTGACCTCTCGGGAGGTCTGAAGAGAGGCTGAGGCAGGATGGCAAGTAGGATGGGGGTGAGAAAAGCCAACCGGTGACAAAGAAAATAGGAATAGTTCAGAGAACAATATTTACCTTTTTTCCTATCAACTAGGATACATGGATTTGATGTCAGTTTATAAATTAAAAAAACCCACCTCAACAAATGTTGTGAATGCTTAAATTCTTGGAATAAGGAATGCAAATAATGAGGATACAGATAATTCCTTCTCCGCTTCTATCAAAATCATCTTGACTGAGAGAATGGTGGGGGGAGGCAGCAGTGTGGATGAAGGCAGGGATCTTATTTCCAGAAGGCTCCCTTAATATCTCATTCAATAATGTCTAACTCTCCATGATCCCACTTGGGGCTTTCTTAGCAAAGATACTGGAGTAGTTTGCCATTTTCTTCTCCAGCTCACTTTAGCGAGAAACTGAGGTAAATGAGGTTAAGTGATGTGCCCAAGGTCACACAGCTAGTAAGATAACAGCTTTGAACTTACAAGGATAAGTCTTCCTGACTCCCAGGCCTAGCACTCTGTCCATTGTGCTGACTGCCCTAATATGCCATTTTAATTCTTGGCTTCCTTTCATATCTCCTTAATTCTATTTCTCATTCCATTCTTTACTGCATACTACTGTGAGATTTATCTTCCTTAAATATATATCATGTATCACTCCCTAATTCAAGAACCCACAATGTATATATTACTGATATAAAATCCTCTGGATTTTAGGGTCCTCCAAAGATTGACTCCTGGACTTAGAACCAGGACGACTTGAATGTAAATCCTATCTCAGGAATTTACCTAATTGGGTGGCTCTGGACAAGTCACTTAATTTCTGTCTGTTTCTTCCTCTATGAAATGGGGATAATACAACAGAATTCCTGTAAGGATCAAATGAAGTAACATATATAAACCACTTTGCAAACCTTAAAGAATTATAGAAATGCTATACAATATTAATAATTATATAATATTATCCTGACTTATTTTTAATGCTTCCCAATAGAACCCCCCCCCCCCCCCCCCGTGAATTTTAGAAGTGTGCTGTGGATGAGAAAGCAAGACTTTTTATCTCATGCTTATTCACATCTATGCCTTTGCTCATACTATTCTATATACTTAGGGCAGCTGAGGTTTGTCCTTTGTTTTCAAAGAAGACCATGACATCAGGGAGGTGATGGCATGACAAGCACATGAATTGGATTTGAGCGAGGGTGCCGTGCTAAGTCACCAACCTCATTTTCTCTTCCCATTTAGGGCAACTAGGTGATTCAGTGGATAGAGTGCCTGCCATGGAGTTAGGAGGACTCAAGTTCAAATCTGGCTTCATATACTTGACTCTTACTAGCTGTGTGATCTTGGGCAAGTCACATAACCCTTATTTCCTCACATCTAGGGCCATCTCCAGTTATCCTGATTTGTATATGACATTGAACCCAGATGAGCTTGGATACCTCTTAGGAACTCTATAAGTATTTGTTGGTGAGTTGTTTTATTAGATAATTATCAATTGGGTACTTTGGAAGTCATGTCAAGCCTAAGGAGAAGAGCTGCAGAAGAGGGATGCTTACCATAGAACAAATGAGAGGATCTTAATGAACAGGTTTCTTGGGTGGCAATGAAGACCCTAAAAATACACAGCATAGACTTAAAGGGATGGGGACAAGTAGATGGTGAAAGAAATATGAAAGATCATTTCTTTTCCTCCCAATTTTACCCATGGCCATCTCTGACTCTCTAGTCATTGAATGTGTATCACCCAGTTATTCACAAGCTCTAATTTTTCACTCAACCCAGGTATGCAGGTAAGTGCTTGTCTGAATAGCTATTTTCAAATCTCTTTCTTCTCTTTTTTCCTAATTCATTCTTCCCAACCAATCAATGAAATACTTATTAAGCCCCTATTATGTATCAGATACTATGCTAGGTGGTGAAAAGAAAATCCTTACACAGAGTTTACATTCTAATGAGGGACACTAAGTACATATCCATCTATCTATCTAACTACATATAAATAATATATGGAGTAAATATATAATTAATAAATACAAATATGTAGCAAATAGTTAAATAGAAGGTAATTTGGAAAGGAAGGCTCTAGCAGGGTACTAGTGGATGAAAGCCGCTTCCATTCTTCCATCTCTGCCCAGAATACCAAGGGATTGATTCACATCCTGAATTTGAGAGAAGCCATATCTTTACAAAGTGGATAATTCACAAAGGAGGATTGAAAGTTGACCATTAATTGTGTCAGTGGGGAGATGCTATGTTAATGAATCAGTTTCATCTCTTTTTAAACATTTTTAACTGCTGTACAGACTTAGCCCCTGTGATTTCAGGCAAAATCTCTCTGTTCTTCAGTGCCTCCATTCCCCCAATGCTATGAAATCACCTGTGAGCAGGATCTGTAAATATCTGAAAAGACTCCCAAGGTGCCTGGCTGGAATGTGGGTGTAAGAAGGCAGACTAGTCCTGGCACTTGATAAAATACCTCCCATTTCAATTTCCACTCGCCTCTTCACCACAAAACAACTAAGGAGAAACCAACAGAGAAAAAGCTTTGTCTAAGAAGACACTTGTGGCAACTGTAATCTCCATTAATAAGTCACTTGAAAAAGGAGGCCCTAAAGGAGACAAAAGTAGTGTTTCTCTAGGATTCAGGTACCACTATGATATAAGGCTCCTAAATTGTGACTCATTTACTGGGTGATAATATTCTCAGTACTGCTGTGACATAACATTCTAGAGGGCAAGGAAGAAATTACTTCATGTTAACTGAAAGGTAATCTGTGATTTTTAGCTAGAATATACTAACATTCCATTCTTTGAATTAGGGGGTTCTGAATTAGGGGCATGATATTGAGGTTTAAATTTTTTTCTCTTTAACCCTACCTCATTTTTACCCCATTTCATTGGGAATAAATAAGCCTGACTGCCTCTTGCAAAAGTCAAAACCAAAACAATCAAAATCACTCTTGAGCATCTGTCCTATGTCTTACCACCTCTCTATTTTGCCTTTAATGAAATTTGTATAAAGAGCAAAGTTGAGAAGATTTTTTTTTTTATTTCAAAGAATCATAGTTCCCATCTGGCAAACAACTCAGCTACTCTCTCTCTCCACTTGAGTTAAATTCAGGTGGAGACAAATGGGCCTCTCTTTGCTTCAGAGTTCAGAATGACTCCTTAGACCCTGAGAGCCGTCACAGCTGCTTCAGAATTATCCAGGAGATATATCTGATGGTACAGCTTAAACCGGGCAATTGTAACCAAAACAAATTATTTCCTCTGGATGTTGAGAGCTCTCTTTTGCTGCTTCCTTCTTAGCAAGAAATCTGTAGACATAATTCTATCATCAGCCTGGGGGATGAGATAAGGCCAGAGGGAGAGGAAAAAGAATAGCCAATAGGAAGCTGTCTCTTGTTCTTTAATTTGCTTGAGGGGGAAGAGCCCAAGCTTGAGTTGAGTGTCAGGTATCTCCTGTTGGGGTGTCTGTCACCTTATCTGTCACAGACCCAACTCCAGAGGAAACATTCCAACCCTTGAGTTGTTCCTGACTTCTGGAATCTTATTTTTCCCACATTGTAGCCCCACTATAGTATTATATTTTTATTTATATTCTTAAATCTTTTATTAAATGAAGATAATATTGTTTATGAGTCAAAGTCCCCAGTATTGTTATGACTTAGGTTTACCTTTTTAATATCCAATTTAATATCCATATCTCCCTACTTGTACAATTCTTTACCTCATAAAAACTGAATTATTTCCTGGTATAGGGTGCTCATTCCATACACTCTGCAGGGCATCAATGATTGTATCTCTTGCTCCATATAGAGTTTGTCTAATTCAACACTTGAATGCTCTTTGATGATTATTAGCATGAAACATGTTAAAAATATTGGTAGTTATTGCAGCCAACCTGGGTCTCCTCTTTTCTTTAGTCATTCCATCAAATGTATTTTCTTTTATTCATAGTCTTTCTTCTTGAACACTCAAAGATTCTCTAATGCTTGGACATTCTCTTTTTAGAGGATGGGTAATGCTTTATTACAAAATATGAAGCTGTATGAACTAAACTTTTTCTCTAAATTGTTAGAAAAGGTCAAAGCCCCTAAAGTTAGATCAATCAACACTGGCTTTGGCAATGATCATATTTATTTTCTATTTGGAAAAAAATGCTTATTTCTTCAATATCTAAGAGAGGACTACAAAATGAGACAACCAAATAATATTTGAATTTCAATAAAAATGTTTAAAAATTTTCAAATAACAGTATTTGATGTACTGCCCTGTGAAAATTTCCCTCTCAAATTATTGCTTGTTAGCTGAGTGAAATGAAAAGGAATGAAACAACCATTTATGTGCTAAGACACATGTGCTAAGTTCTTTACAATTACTACCTAATTAAACCTCTTAATAAACCTGGGAGATAGATGTTATTTTCTTTATTTTACAGTTGAGGAAACTGAGGCAGACAAGGGTTAAATGACTTACCCAAGATCACACTGTATATTGGTCTCAGGTCTTCCTGACTCCAGGCTCAACAACTGGTCAAAAGTCTGAATGACTAAGACAGTGATCAGAGTGTTTTAAGGGCTCCTTGAACCTTGGGCACCCCAACATGGTCATTTCACATTAGAATACCTATCTTTCCTCCCCCGAAATCTCTGAGGAGACTATAAAGGAACTTGCTACAGTTAGATTCAACTTGTATTTGGGCTAGGGATCATAAAATGATCTTTCAGAGGAGGTAGGTTGGAGAGAAGAGAGCAAAATTAATCTAGATTTGGATTCATAGGAAAACATTTTAGAAAGTACTAACTAAATTTGCTGGCAATTAACTGGAAATTTATAATGCATGTTGGGAGAGTGTTTTTTTGTATAAAAACACAGATATGACACATGTGTGTATATATTTAGTGAACATATGCTCTGTTTTTTTGTATATTTCTCCACTGGCATCTATCCCAGGGCACCATGTGAACAGTTTACATTTCTTCATTGCTAGTTATGATCTCTCTCCCAAGTTCCAATTAGAAATTTCCAACTTTCAGCTAGACATCTCTACCCACATGTCCTTCTGCATCAATCAACTTAAACAGTCTCCAACTAAATTGATCAAAAAAGCTCCTTCTTCAGACTTGCCTATTTACTTTTTTTTTTTTTTTTAGGTTTTTGCAAGGCATTAGGGTTAAGTGGCTTGCCCAAGGCCACACAGCTAGGTAATTATTGTCTGAGACCGGATTTGAACTCCAGGGCTGGTGCTTTATCCACTGCGCCACCTGGCCGCCCCCTATTTACTTTTAATAGCATCAAATAGCCACACTCAAAACCTTGGTTTTATCTTTGATTCATATGCTAGTGATAACCAGCTCTCCTGGAAAAAAATGTATACATGACATTTTTTTTAGGGTTTTTTTTTTTTTTTGCAAGGCAATGGGGTTAAGTGGCTTGCCCAAGGCCATACAGCTAAGTAATTAAGTGTCTGAGGTCAGATTTGAACTCAGGTACTCCTGACTCCAGGGCTGGTGCTCAATCTACTGCACCACCTAGCCACCCCAGCACCACCTAATTGCTACCATGGCATACTTTTAAGTTTAATCTGCATCATTTATATTTTCTCCATTATTTTCTTAGGTCTAAACCAAAGCAATAAATTGAGCCCAGTTTTTAGTATTTGCATATTCCCAGGTGTAAATACTTGTACTGAAAATTTATCAATTGGTTCTTGGTAGCCAGCTGGAACTTGCCCTGGATGTATGTGTTCCTTTTCCTTAGCCATCATATATGCAGTGACCAGGTTCTGATGAATTCTATTTCTGAAATATCAATGAACTCTCTTAATTCTTTTTCCATCCTCACTAGCAGCTTTTAAATCAGGATTTTGTTATTTCTTGCTCAGATTTCTGTAATAGCCTCATAATTGTCCCTCTTTGTCCTTAATCTCTCCATCATGATAGGATTCCTAAAACAAACCTCTGATCACTTATCTTCATTGATAAAAATCACTTAGAGGCTCCTCACTGTTCACTAATTTTAATATGAACTCCTTATCCCATAATGGAAGATTCTCCATTTTCTAGCTCCAACCTAGATTTTGAGAACTATCCTTCCTCACTCAACTGCAAAAACCCTAGAGTGTATGAGGTAATCATGAAGCAACCCTGAAAGCTTGCCAAACTCTTTTCAGGTTGCTCAGAAAGGATGATGCCTGTCCACCTATCACCCAGCTCTCATCTGTGGTTCCAATTAGCTACAGCATTCATAGAGGTCATATCCTAGTAAAACATTCTTAGCAGATAGGGTAAACTACATGATTGACAGGTTTCAAATCCATTTGTGAGGGAGGGTGATATCTACCACCAAGCATGTAAAAACTCCCCCCCACCCAATGGAATGGACATTTTCCCAATAACCACAAAAGTGGCTGAAGCAGGAGCTCTGGAGAAGTTAGAGTTGGACATTGAAGACATCAAGACTATCCACTGAATCCTAGGCCATTGCCAATCATCCTGATTTGTCTTGTCATTGGGCTTCCCTGACACTGGAAAAAGAGAGTGAGGCTGTTGATTTGTTCCACTCTGCCTCATTTATATCCATTTCATATGAAAGTTAAGACATTACTCTCTGATATCACTCATCTTCTTCAAAAGCAAAAGAAGAAGAGGAAAAAGAAGAAAACAAAATGAAGGCCCTAGGAGGTGGCAAAATTAAACGTCTTCCCCAAATTCACCTCAACTTTCTCCTTTTCTTACCTTCTCTGATCTTGCCATTTTCCCTTCACCAAGAATTCTCTATTTACAACCTGGTTTTTAACTTCCCAAAGGAGCTGTTCATATAGAAGCCACCAAAACCTCCTCTTCTCACACTACTTGTACTACTTTCATCTTCCACTCTTCTATTTTTAGCAGAGTTGAACCTCCTATTTTCTTTTCTTCATTATTTATTTAGTTATTTTCAAAAGATTATCTTTCTAGATTCTTTCTTCTTCATTCTCTATCTCAAAACTCCTCTTCACATCTTTCTCCTCTTTCTTTTCCCTGTCTCTGTCTTTGTGTCTCTGTCTCTGTCTCTGGCTTTATTCCTGAATCTCTCTCTCTGTCACTCTCTCTCTCTCTCTGGTCTCTGATGAAAAGGTATATTTCCTTTTTGTTGAAACTAACCCCTTCACTTTTATAATCTTATAGAACTCCTTCCTTAATCATTTCCTCTTTCTCATCTCCAATCTGTCACTCATGTTCAAAATATGTTAGTCATCTCAATTCTTTTACTTCAAAACTCACATTCAGACAGTGGCTTGATCTTGTTGATCCTACCTCCATGATATCTCTTATATTTATCCTCTCTTATTACCTAACACTTTTCAATAATTATTTTTCTTGTCATTAAAATGTTTTAAATTTAATATTTTATTTCCCCCAATTACATGGAAAACATTTCAGCAATCATTATTTTTACAACTTTACATTCCAAATTCTTTTCCTCTCTCCCCTCCTCCATCATCAAAGAAGACAATTTTATATAGGTTATGCATGCACAGCCATGCAAAACATTACTATTAGTTGTTATGAAAGAAAACACATATAAACTCAAGAAAAAAATAGAGTTTAAAAAAGTTTTCTTTAATCTACATTTAGACTTCATTAATTCTATTTCTGGAAAGGGATAGCATTTTTGTCATAAGTTTGTTGGAATTATCTTGGATAATTGTTTTGCAGAGAATAGCTAAAACAGTTACTATATACAATGTTCTCGTTTCACTTTGTATCAGTTCATGTAAGTCTTTCTAGGTTTTTCTGAAGGCATTCTACTGATCATTTCTTATAGGACAATCATATATCACAACTTGTATAGTCATTCCTTAATTGATTGACATCTTCTTGATTTCCACTAGCTTCTAATCAGTTGCTTAGATTCCAATTGTTTTCTTCATCAATCCACCTTGCAGAGAACCATCAAATTAATGTTTTTAAAACACAGATGTCACTCTGCTCAAAAATCATCAGTGATTCTCTATCACCTTCCTAGAAAAATGTGGAATACTTAACCATATATATATCACAACCTAGCTTCCACCTACTTTTCTAGTTTTGTTTCTTATTACTCTTCTTCATAAACATCCTAGTCAAACTTGCCTGCTGTTTATTCCCTATACAACCATTCCATTTCCTGCTTTTTTGACTTTGCACAAGTGATCTCTCCTATTAATGAACTGTTGGTGGAATTGTGCACTGATCCAATCATTCTGGAGCTCACTTTTGAACTATGCCCAAAGGGCTATAAAACTGTACATGCTATACCACTGCTAGGACAATAGCCCAAAGGCATCCAAAAAAGGCAAAAGGACCTGTTGATACAAAAATATTTATGGCATATCTTTTTGAGTGTTGAGAATTAGAAATTGAAGGGATTCCCATCAGCAGCTAAATAAGCTGTGATATATGATCATAATGGAATATTATTGTACTATAAGAACTGATAAGCAGGATGACTTCTGAAAAAATCTGGTAAGACTTAAATGGATTAATTCAAAGTAAAGTGAACAGAACCAGGAGAATGTGGTAAAAGTAATACTATTTGATGAAGAACTGTTAATGAATTAGCTATTTTCAGCAATTCGATCCAAGACAATCCCAAAGAACTAATGATGAAGCAACTATCCCCCTCCAGAAAAAAATTGAAATTGTTTTAATACATACTAAAGCATGCTATTTTTTATTCAAGTCTTCCTGTACCAAATGACTAATATGGAAATATTTTATCTAGCAGCACATATATAACCTATATCTTGGGGAAGGAGAAGGAGAGGGAGGGAGAGACAGAATTTGAAACTCAAAACTTAAAATAATATTAAAAATAGTTTTAACATGTATTTGTGGGGAAATAAAGTATATATATATTTAAAAAATATACAAAAACTAAGTGATCTCCCACATCTAGATTGCATGTCTTCTTCAGCCCTCCTTATAGAATAAAGACAGCTAGGTGGTTCAGTGGATAGGGTCTGAAATCAGGAAGAATTGAGTTTAAATTTGGCCTCAGACACTTATTAGCTGTGTCATCCTGTGCAAGTCATTTAATTCTGCTTGCCTCAATTTTTTTTATCTGTAAAATGAACTAGAATAGGAAATGACAAACTACTCCAATATCTTTGCCAAGAAAATCCTCAAAGGAGTTATAGTCTGACATGACTGAAAAACAACTGAACAACACAATGGGCAACCATTGATTCCATGTTGGTTATATGTTGTGTTCCTTCACGAGCCCTATATACTTGGTTATTATAAGCTACTCTATTATGTATAATCTTGTATTTTGGGATGAATGCACTCAGGCCCATCAGCTGTGGTAGGTTTAGATCCTTGTGAAAAAAATTAATTTCTGGATTATTTAAGAACTGTGCCTTACAGACTTTCCCATGTATCTTTAGTAAAATATTTTTGGGAAAACATTTGAAAAGATGATGCCTGAGACTTCTCAAGTCACAAATCACAAAAAACTATTTAGCAATCCAACATTTAAGATGATGGATAAAGTATCGAAAACACAGCAGTTGATTTGCAAGGGAACCAAACATGTTTAAGTTCAGGAAGAATGGGAAGGGCGTAGTAATTGGTCTCTGACCAATTGATTCCAACTCTGACCCCTATACCCTACCTGTTAATGTAGTCACCAAAAGCAAGGAACAAATAAAAGAGGTAATGAGATATTGATATGTTAATTAAGTCTAGTGATTAGTTACTAATACCCTGCTAACCCTTTGTGAGGTATGAAAGTATTTTCCTTGATTGAACTGAGGCCCAGGGAGGGAGGGAGGGAAGAGGGGATTGTCCACAAAGTTCCTTATGGCACCTTAAAAAGCTTATCACACCAGGTTTGGTAAGATTGGAGGCAGGAGATAATTTTAAAGAACAGAAGACTGAAATTGAGTGAATTTAGCATATAGTAACTGACCCGTGGAGAGGAACAGACTTGGGGAACTCAGATGAGTGACCTGATCAGTATAAACACTGCCCCCATGAGATCACAGTCTGAATACTCCACAAAGAAAGAAAGAAAGGGCACTTTGGTTGTTAGGTAGCACCATGGATGGAGGTCAGGATGTAAGGTCAGGAAGACTTGGGTTTGAATCCTGCCTTAAATATTTGCTGTGACCCTGGGCAAGTTGCTTCACTTCCCCCTCAGTCATAGTTGTCTCAACTATAAAATGGAAAAAAATGGAAAAAAATTTCCTCCTTACCTCACAATATTATTTTTAGGATCAAGAAAATTAACATGTAAAATGCTCTGCAAAAACTTTAAAGGTATAATGTAAGTTATTATTATTACTATTTCATAAAAGCCCTATAGTGCCTGGAAGCTTAAGTGGCCTGGACCACATGTTCTTTTTTACTCAATATTGTATTGTCAGCATTTCAAAATATAATTCTTATATATTGTAATGTGTCCAAAAGAGAACTCATTATCTTTGATCCAAAACCATCTCCTCTTTTGAACTTTTGCCTTACTGTTGAGGACATTCTCCCAGTCAGCTGGATTATAGCCTAAATGTCATTCTAGCCCTCTCACTATCATTCACCACATGAACCCAATCCATTGCCAAATCTTAAAATTTCTATCTTCCCAACATCTTCTATATATGTACATAAACACATACATATACAATGAAGATTTTATATACACACCCACTAACATACACATTCACATATATACAATATGTATATATGTTTGTTTCCTCTAATGCAGTCACTACCAGTGACATGCTTAATCTCTCACCACATCTTGACCTTGATTATTGTTGTAGCCACTAATCAGTCTCCATGCTTTGAGATACACACACACACACAACTCTATCATCTATCTATCTATCATCTATCTATCTATCTATCTATCTATCTATCTATCTATCTATCTATCTATCCTCCCTTCAATAAATCTCTCATTCAGTTGCCAAAGTGATTTTCTTAAAGGATAAGTGTGACAATGTCACCTTTATACTTACTAATTACTATGGCTTCCTATTTTCTCTAAGATCAAATAGGATCCCCTTTATTTCTCTTTTAAAATTCTTTTTTTTTTTTTTTTTTTTTTTAGGATTTTGCAAGGCAGATGGGGTTAAGTGGCTTGCCCAAGGCCACACAGCTAGGTAATTAGTAAGTGTCTGAGACCAGATTTGAACCCAGGTACTCCTTACTCCAGGGCCGGTGCTTTATCCACTGCGCCACCTAGCCACCCCTCTTTTAAAATTCTTTACACCCTTTCTTACCTTTCCATTCTTCACCTCCCCTTGTCATTGCTTGCAATGATTCTTCATCATCTACCCCCATGCCTTCACTCTCTTTGTCTCCTCATTCCTGTAAATGTACCCCATTGTCACTTCCACTCCTTGAAATCTCTACATTCCTTCAAGACTGGTCTTAAATCCCATTCTTGTAGGTTTTTTCTGGTCCTTCCTACTTTTTAAGTTTTATACTTTATGGCTACCTTCCATCAAGACTTTCATATATATATATATATATGTATGTATATTTACTTGATAGCTCTTCTATTAGTATGTAAGCTCCATATGGCAGAAGTCTTATGTCTGTGCCTTTATATCCTTAGCAAAGTACTTGGTACACAATACGGGTTTAATTGCTTTTGTTGTTATTTGTTCTTCATTCTCAAAGAAAACCATGACATCAAGTTGGTGATCCCCTGACATTCAAGTGAATTGAATTTAAGTAAGGAAGGACTGTGCTAAGTCACCAGCCTCACTTTCTCCTCTGGAGTCATCTAGTCCAGTAGCCAGATATGAATCAGGATGACTGGAGATGACCCTGGATGCAGTGGGAGTCCTTGGTCTTTTTGAGCTAGGTCTCGGTTTGACTGATGCAAAGCTCATTCCTTGAAAAGAAAAGAGATGAGGAAAAGAATGGTCTCTTCTGCATTGGCAAAAAAAATCCATCTGAGAGGGGAAGACTCTTAAGGTTTCAGGTCAAAACAGGAACAATTTCTGACCTTTCCTCTCTCTCTCTTCCTCCCTCCCTCCCTCCCTCCCTCCCTTCCTTCCTTCCTTCCTTCCTTCCTTCCTTCCTTCCTTCCTTCCTTCCTTCCTTCCTTCCTTCCTTCCTTCCTTCCTTCCTTCCTTCCCCTGGGATCTGGGCTGTGCAGAGTGCCAAGGCCACACTGAGGTCCTGGGCTTCATGCTCGCTGTGGCAGAGGTCTCCCTGCTGATCTTCTAAGTTGTGTTTGGTGCTTCCTGGGGTACAGGTCAGGAAACTCTATCATATCTCTTTATAACTATATCAGTTATTTCTATATAACTATATCATCTATCTGTGTAATTCATCTTTCTATATTTATGTATATCACCTCTATATCATCTATCCATAGCTATTGCTATCTATATCACCTCTCTATATATTATCTATCTCTCTAAACCATAGAAACTATTTCTCTCCATATATCTATATCGTCTGTCTACAGCTCTTTATTTATCTATAGCATTTCTCTATCTTATCTCTCTATATCAACATCTATCTATTTTTTCTACAACCTATCATCTATCTGTCTGTCTGTCTTTCTATCATCTTTTATTTGCTTAATGAAAACTCAAGGTAAAATAAAGGAGATTAGGTAACTACAGGAGGTTGGGAACTTTAAATCAAATTCTTCAGTCCCAAAGGGCTTTGTTGGTATTGGTTTAAATCAATAAGTCAATACATGTATTGAGTATAGTGTCATGGACACAGCCTTGGACTCAGAAAAAGCAGACTTGGGTCCTAATCTCAGATCTTATCTTTATTCCAGCTTTGTTCTTTTCTCTTTGAATGCCCTCAGACATCATAATCTTGTTGAACTTTAGTTTTCTCATGTCCAAAATAAGGAAATTAGTCTGGATGGTAGTGATGTTTCCTTCCAGTTCTAACATTCTCATAAGCTGAGTATTTGTTCTGTGCTTGGTCCTGTGTTAAGAAGCAGAGGTAAGAAGGTGCTAGAAGACATAAATTAAGAGACAACTTCAAATGAATACCCTAAACAAACTCTGGAGAGACAGAACCCATAAAAAGGCAGAGTAAAACAATTTTCCAGCTCCAGATATTTTGAAGGGACTTCAAGAAAGGTCTATTGCACTTGGCTAAGAGGGGAGCACAGCCCAGTGCAGGCAGGGAATGGGAAACCAGTGTGAGACCTTGAGCCATAGTGAAGAACTGTAGCCAAGGCCCCTGGATCTGACTCAGTGGGCCAGTGGCTAGCAGGCCAGTAGAACAGCAGGACAACTGGCCAGTGGACCAGTAGTGTGGGCCCTAAACCTAGCACAGAGAGCATACTCAGAGAACTTTGGGATTCAGGTGCAACAAACAGACCTGGAGCAACTTTTTTTTTTTTTTTTTTTTTTTTTTTAGGTTTTTACAAGGCAAATGGGATTAAGTGGCCACACAGCTAGGTAATTATTAAGTGTCTGAGGTCAAATTTGAACTCAGGTACTCCTGACTCCAGGGCTGGTGCTCTATCTACTGGGCCACCTGGCTGCATTAAATGAGCAAATAAGCAAAAAGAGTCCTAACTATAGAAAGCTACTAGGGTGACATGAAAGATCAAAATGCCATCTCAAAAAGGAAAACAGTGGCAAAATGCCCACATGTGAAGTCTCAAAGAGGATTATGAATTGATCTCAAGTCTAAAAAGTTCTCATGGAAGAGCTCAAAAAGTATTTTAAAAATCAAGTACGACATGTAGATGAAAAATTAGGGAACAGAAATGAGAGTTATGCAATAGAATTATCAAAAATTAGAAAAGGAAGTAGAAAAATTGACTGGAGAAAACAAAACCTTTAAAAGTAAAATTGACAAAATGGAAAAGGAGATACAAAAGCTAACTGAAGAAAATAAATCCTTAAAAATTAGAATTGGACAAGTAGAAACTAATTACTGTCAGATACCAATTCTGTTGGACATCAAACAAAATCAAAGACTGGAAAATGGAAGAAAATGTAAAGTACCTCATAGAAAAAATGATCAACCTGGAATACAGATCCAGGAGAGATAATTTAAAAATAACTAAACTACCTGAAAACCATGATTTTTAGAAAGAGTCTGAACAATATCTTTCAGGAAATTATCTAGGAAAACTGCCCTAATATCCTAGAAAAAGAGCACTTGAAAGAATCCATTAATCACATCCTGACATTCCAAAATAAAAACTCCAAGGAATATTGTAATCAAATTCCAAAATCATCGGTAAAGGAGAAAATACTGCAAGCAGTCAAAAAGAAACAATGTAGATACCAAGGATTCACAGCCAGAATTATGCAATATTTAGCAGCCTCAACATTAAAGAATTGGAGGAACTGGAATATGATATTCTGGAGGGCAAAGGAGCTTGGATTACAACCAAGAATCAATTACCCTGCAAAATTCAGTATATATCTTTCAGGAGAAAAGATGGATATTTAATGAAATAGGGGACTTCCAAATTTTCCTGATAAAAAGACCAGAACTGAACAGAAAACTGAATCTTCAAATACAAGACTCAAGAGATGGGTTAAAAGGTAAACAGGGGCGTGGCTAGGTGGCAAGGGAATAGAGCACCAGCCCTGGAGTCAGGAGTACCTGAATTCAAATTTGACCTCAGACACTTAATAATCTTAATTACTTAGCTGTGTGGCCTTGGGCAAGCCACTTAACCTCATTTCCTTGCAAAAAACCTAAAGAAAAAAAAAGGTAAACAGAAAGAAAAAAGGTTAGTCAAGAAGACTAAACTGTTTATATACCTACACAGGAAGATAATACTTGTAACTCTTGAGAACTGAATTTCTATTATGACAGTTGGAAGGAATATACTTAGAGAATGTGGTAAAAGGCGATTATCATATTATGAGATTTAAAAAAAGCAAAACATGACAAAAAGAGAATTATACTGGGAGAAGAAAGGGGAAACAGAAGAGGGTAAATTAAATCACATGAAGAGGTACAAAGGATTTACTATAGTAAAGGGAAAGAAGGGAAGGTGAGTATTGCTTAAATCTTACTTTCATTGGATTTGGTTCAAAGAGAGAATAACATAATAAACAGAATAACCTAATTGGATTTAGAAATTTATCTTGCCCTGTTACAGGAAAGTAGGAGGAGAAAGGGAAAAGAAAGGAGATGGAGGAGATAAAAGGGAGGGCAGATAGAGGAGGGGAAAGGCAAAAGGAAAAAGGAGAACTGGTGGAAGGAAGGGTAGATTAAAGGAAGTGGTTGTCTAAAGCAAAATACTGGTGAGCAGGGTTAGGGTGAAAGGAGAAAGAAAAGTATAAATAGAGGAAAAATAGAATGGAGAGAAATACACAGTAATCTTAATTGTGAATGTGAATGGGATAAACTCTCCTATAAAATGAAAGTGGATAGCAGAGTAGATTAAATATATTGTTTACAAGAAGCACATTTGAAGCAGAAAGTTACACACAGAGTAAAGGAAATAGGCTAGAGCAGAATATATTTATCTTTATCTGAAGTAAAAAAAAGCAGAGTAGCAATTCTGATCTTAGACAAAGCAAAAGAAAGAATAGATCTAATTAAAAGAGATAAGGAAGGAAACTATATCTTGCTAAAAGACACCATAGACAATGAAGTAATATCACCACGAACTATATATGCACCAAGTGGTATAGAATTCAAATTATTAAGAGAAGATAAATGACAGGAAGAAACAGACAGTAAAACTATACCAGTTGGGGACCTCTAGTTCCCTTTCTCAGAATTAGATAAAGTTAACCACAAAATAAACAAGAAATAAGTGAAGGAGGTGAACAGAATCTTAGTTAATTAGATATGATAAAACTGTAGAAAATTGAATCAGGAAAAAAAAGAATATGCCCTTTTCTTAGTGGTACATGGCACCTACACAAAAATTGACCATATATTTGGATATAAAACCTCACAATGAAATGCAGAAAGGAAGAAATATTAAATGCATCTTTCTCAGATCATGATGAAATAAAAATTACAGGCAAAGGGTCATGGAAAAAGAGATTAAAATTAATTGGAAACTGAACCTAAAGAATGAGTGGTTCAAACAACAAATTGTAGAAACAATCAATAATGTCATCCAATGTCATCCAAGTGAAGGACAATAATGAGATAGTACACCAAAACTTATAGGATGCAGCCAAAGAAATTGTTAGGGGGAATTTTATATCCTCAAATGCATACATAAATAAAATAGAGAATGAGGAAGTAAATTGGGAATGTGACTAAAAAAATTAGAAAAAGAACAAATTAAAAATCTTCAATTAAATGCCAAATTAAAAATCCTGAAAATCAAAGGAAAGATTAATAAAAATTACAAGTAAGAAACCTACTGAATTAATAAATAAAATTAAGAGTTGGTCTTATGAGAGAATACCCAACAGAATAGAGAAACCTTTGGTTAATTTGATCAAAAAATAAAGGAAAACCAAATTATCATTATCAAAAATGAAGAGGGTGAATTCACCATTAATGAAAAAGTGATTACAGCAATAATTCAGAGCTATTTTACCCCCCAAATGTCAATAAATCTGACAATCTAAGTATTTTCAGTGAATATTTACAAAAATATAAATTGTCCAGATTAACAGAAGAGGAAATACAATACTTAAATAACCCCATTTCAGAAAAAGAAATTGAAAAAGGCTGGATGGATTCACAAGTGAATTCCACCGAACATCTAAAAGATAATTAATTCCAAAACCATGTAAACTATTTGGAAAAATAGGTAAAGAAGGAGTTCTATCAAATTCCTTTATGACATAAGTATGGTGCTGATACCTAAACCAGAAAAAGCCAAAACAAAGAAAGAAAAGTATAGATAATTTCTCTAATGAATATTGATGTAAAAAATTTAAATGAAATATTAGTAAAGAGATTACAACAAGTTATAATCAGGATAATACTATGACCAGGCGGGATTTATACCAGGGATACAGGACTGGTTCAATATTAGGAAAATTATCATCATAATTGACCATAACAAAATTAACAGAAGCCATATGATTATCTCAATAGATACTGAAAAAATGCTTTTGAGAAGATATGCACCCCTTCCTATTAAAAACACCAGAGAGCATTGTAATAAGTGGATTTTTTCTTTAAAATGATAAGCAGGATCTATCTAAAACCATCAGCAAGCATTATATGTTTTGAGGATAAGCTAGAAACCTTTCCAATAAGATCAGGAGTGAAACAAAGATGCCTGTAGCTCCACTATTAATTAATATTGTACTAGAAATGTTAGCTTTAGCAATAAGAGGAGGAAAAACAAATTAAAGGAATTGAAATTGGCAGTGTGAAAACAGAGCTCTCACTCTTTGAAGATGATAGAGAATTCTAGAAAATTAACTAAAAAGCTACTTGAAACAATTAACAACTTTAGCAAAGTTGTAGTATAGAAAATAAATCCACATAAATCATCAATATCTTTATATGTTATTTACAAACTCAACAGCAAGAGATATAAAGAGAAATTACATTCAAAATAACTTTAGACAACATAAAATATTTAGGAGTCTATCAGCTGAGAAGAACCCAGAAACTATATGAATTCAATTACAAAACACTTTTCACAAATAAAGTTAAATCTAAACAACTGGAAAAATGTCATTTGCTCATAGGTAGGTCAAACTAATAAAAAAAAGGAAAAATTTACCTAAATTAGTGATGATCAACTATGATAGACTTAGCTCTTTTCAGCAATACAGTGATTAATTCTAAAAGATCTGTGATGGAAAATACCATCCATATCCAGAGAAGAAACTATAGAATCTGAATGCAGATCAAAACATTTTTTTTTTACCCTTTTAAATTTGTTTTTTCCTTCTTGTGTTTTTTTTTTTTTTGCTTTTTGTTCTGGTTCTTTTTTTCACAGTATGACTAATATGGAAATATGTGTAACATGATTTTACATATATGACATATCAAATTACTTGCTGTCAGGGTGGGGGAGGGAAGGGTGGGAGGGAGAAAACTGTAAAATGAATGTTGAAAATTATCTTTAAATATAATTGGAAAAATAAATAGATAAGTATGTTAAAATTTAAGTCAAGTGCTTTCAAATGATTTGAGAAGACAGAAGAATGAGAATAATTAGAATGAAAGAAACTGCTAAACTATGGAAATGATCATCAAACTAGAGAAGGAGAAATGAGAAATAAACATGGAATGGGGTTGTGACAGGATCTCAGAATCGAGCCAAATTGACTTCTTGACATCTTCATCCTCAGCGGTCATCCAGCCTGTGCTTGAAGGTATCCAATGATGAGCAACCCTTTATTTTTTGAGACAATCCATTCCATTTGTTTATAGCCCTAATTGTCAGGCTAATTTCTTCACAGGAGGGCAAAATCTATGTCATTTAATTCTCACAATAACATTGTAGAAAAAAGAAGAGGATCAAGAAAATAAACCTTGATGAAGATCCCTAGATGGTAGATGTTTAATAAATGTTTATTAATTGATTGGACTCTTGTGTTGAAAGGAATGGAGAGGGGGATGAAGAGTCAGCAGGGGTGAAAGAGAAGTACCAGCAGATAAAGAACCATGAATTTAAAGCATCCTAAGTCTACTCCTTATATCTATTGGCCTCTAGGATCAAACAGAACAAGTCTAATATTTTCTCCATAGGATTTAGAAAAGGTAAAACTTAAACTGGCCCTTGAAATGTGGCTTGGATTTGAATTAGTTGTGGGGGTAGAGAGAGAGAGAGCTTTCAGGTTTGGGAGAACTGCAGGAGCAAAAGCAAAACAGGAGAGAATAAATATATCCTAGGGAGGAACAGGGAAGCAATGTATTTGACAGAATTTTTTTTTTTGTAGTTTTGGGGAAAAGGGAAGATTAGATAAGAGAAGTGGTACAGATCTTATGGAGTTATATAACCAGTTAAAAATTTTGTGCCAAAAAATTTCCAAAATATTGTAGTTTAAGAGATTATTTCCTATTGGAAACTTGAAATGCAACTCTAAATCTGTAAAAAAAAAAAAAAAAGGCTGTGAGTTCAGGCTATAAGAAAAAATGGCTATAATAAATCATTTATATATTTATTATTGTTGTTGTTCAGTCCTTTAAGTTGTGTCCAACTCTTTGTGACCCCATTTGTAGTTTTCTTGGTAGCTACAGAGGAGCACTTTGCTATTTCCTTCAGAAACTAGGTGGTATGGTATGGGGGCATCTGTAATTAAGAGTGTAATCATTTGGAACAAAGAAGACCCAAGTTCAAATCCAGACTCAGTCATTTATCAGCTGTGTGACCCTGGTTAAGTCACTTTACCTCTGTCTCTCTCAATTTCTTCATTTGTAAAATGGGGATAATAATTGTTGTGAAGAACAAAGGAGATAATATTTCTTAGTTTTTTTTTTTTCAAATGAAACAAGGTTAAGTAGCTTGCCCAAGGCCACACAGCTAGGTAATTATTAAGTGTCTGAGGCCAGATTTGAACCCAGGTACTCCTGACTCCAGGGCCGGTGCTTTATCCACTGCGCCACCTAGCCACCCCAGGAGATAATATTTCTAAAGAGTTTGGTGAAACTTAATGCACCCTATGAATGTAGCTGTTATTATTAGTAATATCATTTTTATTATTTAGAACCTACCTAAATTATTCTGACTCTAAAAAAAATTCTGATTCTAACACAGATTAACTCTGTGATTCTGGAATGGTTGCAACCTTTTTGAGTCTCAGCTTTCATATCTGTAACATGAACGCATAGATATTAGTACGATATACCCACAGGATTGTTCTAATGAAAGTGTTTTGCAGTCTTAAAATGGGACATAAATATGAATGATTATTAGAATTATTCATCACAGAATTATACACAGAATCACTCATGCACTTCCACCACAAAAATGCCCTTCAGATTTGCATGAACTGATGCTGAGTGAGATAAGCAGAACCAGAAGAACATTGCACACATGACAACATGGGGGTGATGATTACCCTGATGGACTTGTTCATTCTATCAGTGCAACAATCAGGCAAAATTTGGGGGCATCTGTGATGGAGAATACAATCTATATCCAGAAAAAGGATTGTGGAATTTGAACAAAGACTATTACCTTTAATTTAAAAAGTTATCTTATGTAATTTTGCTATCTCTTAAACTGTATTTTTTTCTTTAAGGATATACTATCTCTCTCAACATATTCAACTTAGATCAATGTATAGCATGGAAACAATGTAAAGACTAACAGACTGCCTTCTGTGGGGGGGGGTTGAGGGAGGGAAGCGAGAATAGGGAAAAATTGTAAAATCCAAAAATAAATACATGAATAAATAAATAGATAAATAATAAAAAGATGCCTTTCATCTTCTCTGCCATGTGGAAAGGAAGACTATTTGGAGAGAGCTAAAACTAATGGGGAATGATTTTTGGTAATGGACTGGGCAGAGAGGGTAGTCATAGGAAAGAGACATTAAACTGCAGGATAAAAAATCAGGATGAGTTAGAAGGATTCTGATCAAGATTGGGAAGAATATTAAATTATGACTGAGTCTCGGGGTGGCTAGGTGGCGCAGTGGATAAAGCACCGACCCTGGAGTCAGGAGTACCTGGGTTCAAATCTGGTCTCAGACACTTAATAATTACCTAGCTGTGTGGCCTTGTGCAAGTCATTTAACCCAATTTGCCTTGCAAAAACCTAGAAAAAAAATACTGAGTCTCAATTTAAACTGTTAGGTATTAATGAGAAAGGCACCAAATTGTGCCTCTATGTTTCTTTGTTCTCAAAGATTTTTTTCATTGTTAAGTTTAATACATTAAAATAGTTGCTTTTGTTGTTGTTTAGTCATTTCAATCATGTCTGATTCTTCATAATCCCACTGGTGTTGCCCTTTTCTTCTCCAGCTCAGGAAATGGAGGTAAAAAGAGTTAAATGATTTGTTCAAGGTCACACAGCTAGTAAATGTCTAAGGTCAAATTTGAACTCAGGTCTTCCTGACTTCAGGGTTAGTGTGCTATCCACTGTACCAGCTAACTGCCTCAAGTAGGAAAAATTCATGGTGTTGTCTGTAATTTAGATTAAATACTTTAAGAACTCATCAGTCTGTATACATACATCTGATAAAAGCATATAGGAAATTATTACATTTGTATATATACTCTATATATGTATATACTTCATATATACATATGTACATGAATTAAAAGGAAAGTATAGAGCATCTTGTATGATTAATTTACAAACCTGAAATTACAAAATTATCACAGACAATGCAGGTGAAGGCATTTGAACTTGGTTTGCTAGTGTTAAATGATTTCTAAGGTTCGTTTGAGATTTCAGTTCTCTGATTTATTAGACTACTATCAATGTTTTGGTCTGCACTCTTGGTCAATGAAAGTCTTTGAATTGGGAAGCAACATGGCAAAAATGTTATATTAGGAGGACCGGTCTTGGGTTGGTAGGCAGAGTGGATTAGGTAAGGGAAAGCCTGGAGACAGAGAAACTAGGGAGACTGGTGTAATAATATAGCTGTGGAGTGACTGATCCCTTATTGATTCCTCAGTTGGATGAAGGGTAATGACATTAGAAAGAACATATTTCTGGTCTCATGGAAAGTAAATAGCAATGGACTTTTAGGGGTTAGTAGGATCGAAGCTATAGGTAGCAAAAAATTTGTATTTCAGATCTTATCTTCTTTCCCCAATATGACTTGTTATTCTGAGGTAGCAGTTTCCTGCCTTATGATGCCAAGATTTTCTTCTCCCATCTGGGGATGTGGTATATTCCCAGGTGTTTATACCTCCTGGGTCTTACTTGCAAGGCCATTCCCTGTGATGACAACCACTTGGATACTCATCAAAGACTCCATTTAGAACTAGCTGTGGATTGAACATAAAACTGCAGTGTTCATCCTGGAACCTGAGACAGGAAGGTACAGTCTGTTTTCAGTAGGCTTTGACAGCCTGTGACAACCCAGGTCTGTGAGCCTTTCCTTCTCTCCCTACCCCCCACCCCCACCCCCAGACATGTTGTTCCAGCCTTATGCCAACAATACAGGTCCATTTCCACTTGGAACAAAGGAGGAAAGGAAGGGAGAGGGACAACATGCCCCTGCCTATTAGTCAGAAAAGACATCAAGATTGTTAAGCCTCTTGGGCAGTGTGGTGACATTTTTGGACCCCTTTACAGAATTATGTTTTTAAATACATAAAATAAGATGCAAAATTTTCTAAAGGAAACCAGTTTTCAATGCACACACACACACACACACACACACACACACACACATATATATATATATATAGTTCTCAATATATGAATGTGTAAATACATATATATTGCCTACATATATTATATATTATTAATATAAAATTACTATTTTGGAATTTATGGAGACTTTCTTTTTATTGATGGTTTTCTTGATCTTGCAATGGAGTATCTAGTTCAAAGATTATGAGCTTTTTAGTCTATTTATTTGCATAATTACAAATTATATTTATTTTCTTTTCTTTTTCGGAAGCAGTTGAGGTTAAATGACTTGCCCAGGGTCATAAAGCTAGCAAGTGTCTGAGAACAGATTTGAACTTAGGCCCTATTTACTCCAAGACTGGTAGGCTATCCACTGTGCCACCTAGCTACCCCCATCTATTTTCTTTCAAAACAGATTATCAGTCAATCCTCCCTATATTTCTCTTTATTATATGTAAATATACACACACACACACATATATATACAATACATATACACATAAATATATATATAATATACACACATGCATATATATATATATTTAACCCTAATACTTTCATCAGCAATATGATGCTGTTCAATGAAATTTTAACTTTCTTTTGCATTTATTTATCTAAGACTCTAGTGAGTCCAGGTAAATTCTTAATCTAACATCCATTGCTTTAAAATTGAATTATTGAGATATATAGATAATACAATGCATAGATCTCTGGATTATCTATTATATATAGATATTGAAGAAAAAGCTACATGCCAAGACTAAAGTGGAAAGAGAGTTGATGTGTGCCTTTTTGTTCACAGTTGATTGTGTATTCAATGCTAGCTCAGAGGTTGAGATGCAATAGAATATGGATTGATTCTCTGCTGCATGTAATAGTTTGGCCTGACAACTAACACCAAGAAAACAGAGATTCTCCATTAATCAGCATCACACCATCTATATTTGCAACTATTGCTTGCAGCAAATGGAGAAATTCTGAATGCTGTGAATAAATTCACTTACCTTGGCAGTGTACTTTCCAGTGATGTACACATAGATGATGAGATTATATGGTAGGAGCTAGCTTAGTATTTGGAAGACTCTGAAGGTGGGAGAGAAGATGTATCAGGCTGTATATCAAACAAGGTCTACAGATCCATTGTGCTGACTTCATTGTTGTATGTCTATAAAACCTGGAGAGTTTGCTAGTGCCAGGCCAGGAAACTGAATCACTTCTATTTGAATTGTCTTATGAAGATTCAGAAGATTATCTGGCAAGATAAAAATGCTGGACAACTGAGCTCCTTTCTTGAGCTGAATTGCCAAGCATTTAAACTCTATTGCAGAGAGCACAACTACGATAAGAAGCAACATTGCTCAAATGCCAATTGTACTTTTGTGTAAAAAACAATTTTAAGAAGAACTCACACAAGGCAAACACTTACATAGAAGTCAGAAGAAGCAATATATAGATATTCTCAAGGTCTCTCTGAAGAACTTTGGAATCCATTGTGAGACATAGGAGATACTGGCATAGAATTGCCCAGCATGGCAGGCCAAATCAAAGATTTGCTCTATGAGCAAAACAGAATTACAGTAGTTCAAAAGAAACATGAAATATGCACATTTCGAGATTTCCGTCCATTCCAAAATGTTCTTATGAATTATTTGTGTCCTACCTCTGGTAGAGCCTGGCTTGTACTGGTCTGATCAACCTCAGTCAGACACACTGTACATTAATCCCACATAATGTTTTATATCATTTTAGTTGTCTTCTTTGTGTATAAAGGGCAACTACTAACTAAAATACTTATTAATATCTATCAATATCTATTTGTCTGTCTGTCTATCTATCATCTATCCATCTCTCTCTCTCTCTCTCTCTCTCTCTCTATATATATATATATATATATATATATATATATACACATATATTTATCTTAAAGCAATAGAGGCAGGTCAAGATTTTCCTTGAATTCACTAGAATTTAAGATAAGATCCAAGTGCAAAGGAAGCTAAAATTCCATTGAACAGCATTATTTTGTTGATGTAGGTAACAGGTTTATAAGCTACTGGATCTGTGTCCTTGACTCTTTTTATTCTATCCTCTGTAGTGACAATGATTTTCCAGAACATACTAATCATCATGGCCCTATGGTAGTAGTGGTTGAGTTCAGGTCAGGGAACCAGGAAACCAGACTCTCTGTTAAAGTCCTGTATTTATTTCTTGTGTATCTTTGGACAAGTCCTTTTACCTCTTAGTATCTCTCTCTCTCTCTCTCTCTCTCTCTCTCTCTCTCTCTCTCTCTCTCTCTCTCTCTCTCTCTCTCTCTCTTTTAGTTTTTGCAAGGCAATGGGTTAAGTGATTTGCCCAAGATCATACAGCTAGGTAATTATTAAGTGTCTGAGGTCACATTTGAACTCAGGTCCTCCTGACTCCAGGGCTGGTGCTTTATCCACTGCACCACTTAGCTGCCCCCTCTATCTTTTTTTTTTTATATTTTTGCAAGGCAGATTGGGTTAAGTGGCTAGCCCAAGGCCACACAGCTAGGTAATTATTAAGTATCTGAGACTGGATTTGAACCCAGGTACTCCTGACTCCAAGGCCAGTGCTTTATCCACTATGCCACCTAGCTGCCCCTTCTTTTTTTTTTTTAAAGCTTTTAATGATATTCTATGGTTGTTTTCATGACCATAATTATTGCCAGTATCCTTTCCTTTCCTCTTAATAATTTCATGATCCTGGACAATTCATTTCATCTCTGTTTGCCTGAGCTGCAAAATGGAGATAATAGTACCTACCTCACAGGATTATTGTGAAGATAAAATAAGATAATAGTTGTCTAAAAAAGTTCTTAACCTAATTCAGGTATTGAATTATAGCATATAAGGAGCTATGTAAATGTTTATTCTCTTCCCCTTTTAAAATATTTTTAATGAAACCTTCTATTTCTTACATCATCATAGTTATCTGAAGTATTTTTTCCTCTGCTTCTCCCAACCATAGATCAAGTAGTATTTTTAAAGAGGAAAAATAATTCAGCACAACTGATCATTGCATCGAAAAAGTTTGAACATATACAATGTGAAACACAAATCTTACACCTTCATGAAGGGGTGTGTTGGTAGTATTTACTCATATCTCTTCATTCTAGTCCTGCTTGATGTGTATAATTTTGTTACATCTAATTTTGATTTTTTTGTTGTGTTATTGTTTTTTCATTTACATTATTATAATTACTATATATATAATATATATAATTTTTGACTTTGCTTTTTTCACTCTGCATCTGTTGATATAAATCTTTCCATTCTTCTATGTTTTCATCACACACACATATATGATGTAATAATATTCCATTATATTTATATATCACAATTTGTTTAGCTATGTCCCAATCCATGGGCATCTACTTTGTTTCCAATTTTTTGTTACAAAAGTTGCCACTATAAACATTTTGGTGTATATAGAGACTTTCTCTTTTTAAATGACTTCCTTGGAATATAAGCCCAATAATGGAGTCTCTAGTTCAAGGGACATGGACATTTTAGTCAATTTATTTTGTACAAATTATAAATTGTATCAGTTTTCTTATAAAAACAGATATCACTCTACCCTCTCTCTATCCTCAGGCAGAAGTGGAAATGATAGTAAGAATAATGGTCTACAGCATAGTTTTGTGTACTTGAAAGTTTACAGTACACTTGCACAAACAATTTCCTTTTGATATCCTGTCAGATTGGTAGGGCAGAGGCTAATTACCCCTTTTTGAAGTCATGCAGCTAGAAATGGCAAAGCTAAAGCTGCTTGAATCTTCTGAGAATTTCTATGCTCTCACAGCACAGGGAAAAGATGACAAGGAGTAAATAGAACAAGTGTTTGCAACCCTGGTAAATAGCAATAGATGAAAATAAAAGAGAAGTATTTACAGATCCCCCCCCCCCCCCAAGGGAAAGTTAGAGAATGGGATTTGATGTAAGAAAAGTGGACACTGGGAAATCATGGATTATAGGATTAGAAAGAATTTTGAGAGTTCAACTATCCCTTCTCTCCCTATATAATGCAGTACTAAAATTTTAACCAACTCAGAGTGATGAGAATCTTCTATTTTCAGAGACCTCTAAGACTGAGTAGTAACCATTGCTATATTTACTATCTCTTGAGTGCCAGGAATATGGGTAAATGCACCATACCTGGCTTTTCCCTTGTTTACTTGGATATTGTTTTTCACAAACTTTTTTTTTTAATTTAAAGAAAATGTTTGGAGCCTCTGTTATTCATCCTTCTGTCTCTCCTCACATTCCAAATTTTATTTAACTAAGGCAGGTAGAGGCAATTGTAATTACATGGAGTTCTTATGTTTTATTTTATTTTTAGTTTGTTATTCATTTTACCCTAATCAGTCAATGACCTTACTATACACCAATGATTCTAAAATGATCTCCATGTTGGTAGCCCATCCTTTCTTGTGTAAGATTTAACTAATTTAAATTTATGTGATATTTTAAAATATCCACCATGTCCTGTATCTTCTGAGTCTATTCTTGAAGAAGATGGAAGTGGGATAGACAGAAAATAAATGCTTGTTAATTTAAAAAATAATTAAAAAAAGAAAGTGTTAGTATGTATTGGCATGAGACTTCCGGATAATTTATAAATCTTCAAATAAATTTTTATTGAGTGCCTACTTTGTGAAGGAAGTGTGAAGGAAGAGAGGCTGGCAGAAAGACCTATATAAAAAGATATTCTAATAATTGAGGGGAAAAGTGATGGGGTGACTGGGTAAGTAGAGAGAAGGAAGCTGTTTTAATATGGCAGATTTAACAAGATTTAGTAATTAATTGGACGAGTTGTAGTGCTGAGAGAAAGTGAAGAAAACAGATTTTGAACTTATATAACCAGAGTTAGGTTTAGTGGGGAAGATGATTCAGTTATGGATATGTGGATATTGCTATGAGGTGTTGTCAGAGTATTTAGTTGGAGATATTAAGGAAGCAGACACATGGGAAAGAAGTTCAGGAAAAAAATTGTAGTTAGATATCAAAACTGGGTATTATATGCATTAATGTGATATATGGGATTCAGCCTTTCTAGTATAGAACATATATTAGAGTACTAGAAGATAAATAAATGAATGCAGATATTCTAGAAAAATGATTCTAAATACCCTCTGACCCCCGCTTTAAATCAATTTTCCATAGTCATTGTAGAATTGATGATGATGATGATGATGATGATGATGATATTTGTCCTTAGTTTTTGAAGAAGACCACAATATCAGGGCAATGATGCTGTTACAAGCACATGAATTGGATTTGAGTAGGGAATGCTGTGGCCAAATCACCAACCTCATTTTCTCCCCCCAGAGCCATCTGGGTCCAGTGGCCAGATATAAATTAGGACAAATGGAGATGGCTCTGGATGTGAGGCAATCAGAAGTGACTTGCCCAAGGTCACACAGCTAGTAAGTGTCAAGTGTCTGAGGCTGGATTTGAACTCCCATCCTCCCGATTCTAAGGCCAGTGCTCTATCTACTGTGCCACATAGTTACCCTCATAGAATTAGAAGGGATTTAGATCATAGAACTGAGAGCCATTTTATATTTTTTGTGCTTCCTTTATCATTATGGCTAAAAATTTCAACCATTAAGCGACTGATCCTTAGATTTGAACTAGGATATTCCTCACTCCAAGCCTAGCACTCTATCTATACCCTTTGCCAACATGGTGTCTCTGGCAGAGAGACAGCTATGTACACAGACAGGATGTTATGAGCTGTGCCTCTTTGCTGAGAGTATTTTGGAAACTAAACTTATTAAAAGATCATAAAGGAAATGCTGGAATTAATGAAGGACCAAATAGAATTCAAATACCTTATGGGGAAAGGGAGAGGAATATTCATATTTCTGAATAGCCCCTGATGGTTTCCAAGTTGCCTCAATCCTCCCCTCTCCTTTTCCCACTGGCCCTCTCTTAATTTTTTGAACCAGAAAAGTAACATTTGAATTTATTAAATACAAAAGATCTCACTTGCAAGAGTTTTTTTGCCCTATTCTGCATTCAGACATCTGGTCTACTGAGAATGCCATTTATTCCACTGGGGGGCTAGAGGTGAATTTTCAGTTATGTCTTCATACTTATGTTCTCTCCCCTCTCCTCAGCTGGGAAAACAGACATGGCAATAGAAGAGGAGGGAGAAGCAGGGATATTATCAGAAGAATGCTGATTCTGGAAAGTGTATGAAGTAGGGTCTTGAGTCCCAAAGTTCTTAGGTGAGATAAGTGAACAGGAAGCAGAGGAAGGTTTTGTTCAGATACCCTTCCACTTTCCCCATGTTGTCCAGACAAAACTAGGGGGAATTAGGGAATATCTATTCAGTTGCACCCCATTTGATAGAGAATCTCTAGTTCAGTTATACTGGAATGGTAGTCTAACTTCAGGCAACACTCAGGACTAACACTATTGCCCCTTTCCCATTATTTATTACAACATTCCACATACTGTTCTCTCTCTGTATGTGTATATGCACACAGATGCACATGTTCTTACAGAAAGGTTAATAAAGAGCTACAGCCTTGGCTATTATTTGCTTTTTATAAATAAATAAAAAATAACAGATAAACAGAATTCATTACCCAGCAACAGGGTTCTTTGCAGCTTGTTGGTTACACATTTCTCCTCCTCTTTCCTCCTATTCCCCACCCCAATTCCTGCACACACACACACACACACACACACACACACACACACACACACACACACGGGTGTGATTCTCTTTCTCTTTAAAAATTTTTTAAAAAATTTGTTTTGATGAATGAGTGACAAACTTGACACCCGATTCGCTGAGATTAATAGAAACGACACAATATTTACGTCGAGCCGACGAACAATTATCCTGCCATCTATCTCTGAGATTATCTTCCTGATTGAAAACTACTCATCCGTGTAATCGGAATTATTTGGAATTAGAAGGGAATTTATGGCCCCTCTTGTGTGTTCTCTCCCCCCCCCCCACTCTTGTACACCTCTGTCTCAGTCTTTCTCTTGTCTCTTATCTAGGCATGTTTCTTCCTTTGGTGTTTTCTCCTTTCACTGTGATGGGACAGAAAAAAATCCATTGCTCAAAGGGTCCTGCTTGTCAAGAAAGCTTATGTTTCTTTTTTAGTGGAATGGGGAAGAATAATATGGAGATTTGGATGTGGTAATGTGAATAAGAGGTAAAGACAGGTGGTGGTGATGAACAGAGGGTCAGAGGACCAGGTTGGATACAAATGAATGTTGAGATAAATAAATATTAAATTGCCCAAGGAAGTTTAATGCAGAGGCAACAAGATATAGAGAAGAAAGGGCCTTAGACATTTACTAAGTATGAGATCATTGGCAAATTATTTAACCACCCTGTGCCTCAATTATCTCATCTGTAAAATGAGGAACTTGGATTGCTGGGTTTCCTGGTTTCCTTTGAAACAAAGGTCAAATCACATCTTCTGTTGGAACCATTTGCCTCCAATTTCCCAACTATTAGCTTTCCTCTGCAATTACACTGTTCATATCTTGTATACACACAGTATATCTCTTCCATTAGAATGACCTCCACAATGAAATAATAATAATAATAATAATAATAATAATAATAATAATAATAATAATAATAATAATAGTTGGCATTTATATAGCACTTTTAGATTTGCAAAGTGCTTTATGAGTATTATCTTACTTTATCTCCAAACCAGTTTTGGGAAGTTTGTTATTATTAACCCTATTTTACAGATGAAGGAACTTAGTCAGACAGGTTAAGTTACTTGCAAAAGGAGAGGGTACCACATAGTAAGTCTCTGAGGCAGGATTTGAACTTGAGTCTTCCTAATTCCACATTTTGCTCTCTTTCCATTGTTCTACATAGCTGTTTAATAACATAAATCACTGGTCAGTATGGGGAGTTCTCTATTAAGGGGAATGCAAGCATTTGTTCTCTGCTCATTCTCTGATTGTGTGTGTTTTAGCTACCACAGATTTATTTATTCATTGTGATGAAAAACCTATGCCAGAGGAACTTTCCCAGAGGAGGCCATGGTGAGCAAAAGAGAACGAAAGGATTCCTTTCTTCTTTGGATTCAGGCACATAGTCTGTCTGAAACTATAATATAGAGAGTGTGGGACTTGGAGTCAGGATGACTGATCTTCATAAATTCAAATCTAACCTTAAACATTTATTAGCTATGAGACCCTGGGCAAGTCACTTAATCCAGTTTGCTTCAGTTTCCTCAATTGTAAAAAAAAATGAACTGGAGAAGGAAATGGCAAACGACTCCAGTGTTTATGCCAAGAAAACTCAATTTGAGTCTGGAAGAGTTGGACACAACTGAAAACAATTGAACAGCAACAACAACTTGGTCCATACAGCATGTAGTCCTGGAAACCCTGCCATGAAAAGGGAAAGTAGTCTCTTTCCTTTCCTTTTTCTCCCATCTGCTTCCCTTCCCTTCCCTCCCCTCTCCTACCCTCCCCTCTTCTCCCATTCTTTTCCCTCATCTCCTCTCCTGTCCCGTCTTGTCCTCTCCTCTCCCCTCCAATAAAACATTTAACTCTCTCCCTCCCAACAATATTCTCTTCTCCTTTAAACTTTAATTCCTCTCCTTTATACTTTTCACATGTTAATTTGCCAAAGGGTTTTTTCTTCTTCTTCTGGAAATGCCATATTTCTCTACTGCTATAGACTGAAGACTCCTTAAGGCAGAAACTGGTTTTTCATCTTCATATCCCCAGCATTTTTCATCATAGACTATATATATATATATATATATATATATATATATATATATATATATATATCGATATAATATTTTATATAAACAAATATTTTTAAAATATTATAAGTTCTCTCTCTACACACACACACACACACACACAGACACAGACACATATATGTAGCTTAAAAATGTTTGTTGAATTGAAATGAGATTATTTGTAGGTGTTAAGAATCAGAGTTGGATCAGGGAGGGCTTAATGGAAAAAGTTCATTGAACTGAGCTTTGTGGGATGGATGTGATTATACCAGGCAAAGACAGGGAAGGGCATTTTAAGAAAAGAGAGTAGCTTGAGAAAAGGCAAAAAGAAAGGAAATTTCAGTAGTTGGGGAAGAGTAAGCGGTTCAGTATAGCTAGTGCTTATAACTACAACTCCCAAACAGTGCACCATGAAGAACATAGCAAACTCAAAGGGACTATGTGGAAGGTTTTTAAAATTTTGAACATGATCACTTAATAAATGAAACTTGTATTTCTTTTGGCTTAGGGATACTGAAAAAAATTATTGAGGGGATCAGAGTGTCTTTAACTGAGAAAGTCTGAGAATCAAAAGAAGTTGTGATTGATATAAAACTGGAATGGTTGGTGGGGGTCAGATTTTAAAAGGCTCTCCTTTTATAATCTGACCTCCACCAACTGTGCCATTGCTGTGTTTCATTCTATGTATAATGGAGGATGTAGAACCAAGGTAAAACTGGGAAAGGGAAGAAGAGGATAAATTTGAGAGATATTAGGAGGGGGGTAAAGATGATAAGGTTTAATAATGGATTGGTGTGAGGGACAGGGAGAAGTCAAAGATAACAGAATCACATAAAATAGGAATTGAAAAGAAGTCATTGTCCAGTTCCTGAACAAATATCCCCTCCTGCACTCCTGAAAAGTGGTTTTCCAGTCTTTACCTGACAAAGATCTCTAATGTTAGGATATCCATTATCTAAGGATAATTTATTCTCTTTCTTAATAGCTCTATTAATTAGGAAGACTTTCAATTCAAAAATCTTCCTTTGCAACTTCCTTATTCTGCCCTTTGGAATGACATAATTATTTTAATCTCTTTCACATGTTTGGCTTTTGGATACACTTGTCCGTTGACCCATAGGTTTTCTAATCTCATCTCAATATCCCCATCCATTCTTTTCATTTAGTCTATGTATGATTTGTTCTCCTGATCATATCAGAATCCTGATTGCCCTTTGAATTCATTCCAGTTTGTCCTTTTCCTTAGCATTCAGAGCTTTGCACGATACCTCAGAAGTAGTATGAGCAGGGTACAAGAGGATTATCTCCATCCTTTCTGGACACATTGCCTCCATTAATGTAGCCTTAGCTCAAGTTCATCCTTTTGGCTGATTCTCAGATCATAGATCTGAAAATCTCAGATCAGATATCAGATTCTCAGTCACAGCTTCTCTCTTGACCTCCAGTCTCATATCTCCATCTGCCTATTGAATAACTTAGATTGGATGTCACATAGACATTTTAAATTCAATATATTTAAAACTCTTTATCTCTTACTTCTAAATCACTGCTTTTCCTAACCTTTTTACTGTTGAGGACACCATACTCTTACCAATCACCCAGATTTAAACCTATCATTCTTGACTCCTCACTCTCTCACCCTATCCAACAGAACCAAGTTCTGTTGATTCTAACTTCAGAACATTTCTCAAATATGTGCCCTTATTTCCCTGACATTACAATTACTCTGAGGTCCTTCTTGCCTCATGTCTAGACTATTGTAATAGTTTCTGGTAATCTTTCTGCCTCAAGTCTTTCCACGTTTTAGTGTATCCTCTGGTCAGTTATCAAAGTGATCTTTGTTCCCCTTATTCAGTCAGTTCTATGTCACCTCCTTATTCAATCAGTTCCAGAGACCAAATGTTAAGAGTCAGGCCTGATTCAATCAAGCTAACATAGGGGTTCAAGAACAGAATTAGAATGAAATGAGACACTTGTAGACTATTCCTCACTTAACAACTTAACATTATTCTCACATCTCCCCAGCCGCAATTCAATTTGTTGCTGAGTCCTTCTTTTATCTTCTGATGCTGCCCCATAATGGTGTAGGCCTTCATCATTTCTCACCTAGACTTCTGGTTGGCTTCTCTGCCTCAAGCCTTTCTTACACTTTGGTCCATCCTCCTTTCAGCTATTAAAGTGATCTGATTGGATCGTGCCTCAGACAAACTGAGACCTTTAAAAAGACCAAGGTCATTTTCAGTTATCTTGACATTTGTCTTGCTACTGGACTTTGATGACTCTAAAGGAGTGACTGAAGCTGGATGACTGGGCAACTCTATCTCACTTAAATCCAATTCACATGCAATCCAAGATAGCCCTTTCACGATTGTTTCCCTTTGAAATGAAGGTCTAACACCAACAGTATTTGTCTGACCTCTTGACTCTCTATTGACTCCAGGATCTAATAGGAAATGCCTCTCTCTTTAAAAATCCTTCATGTTCTTTCTTCTTTCCAGCCTTCTTATACCTTTCTTCTCTCTGCAAACTTTATAATCCAATGATTCTGGCCTCTTTGCTATTCCTCACACAAGACATTGCACCACAAGATCCTAGGCATTTTTTTTTTTGCAAGGCAATGGGGTTAAGTGACTTGCCCAAGGCCACACAGCTAGGTAATTATTAAGTGTCTGAGGCTGGATTTGAACTCAGGTATGCTTGAATCCAGGGCTGGTGCTCTATCCACTGTGCCACCTAGCTGCCCAGATCCTAGGCATTTTCACAGGTGTCTCCCAGGCCTGAAATTTTCTTGTTCTTTACTTCTGCCTCCTAACTTTTTTGAATTCCCTCAAGTCCCTGCTAAAATCCCACCTTCTTAGTCATTTTTATTCTTTTTCTCTGAGGCTATCTCCAATTTACCTTTCTTTATATGCAATTGTTCACATATTGAATCTCCCATAAGAATAGGAACTCCTAGATGGCAAGAACCATTTTTGCCTTTCTTTGTATATCTAGAATTTAGGGCAGGTAGGTGGCACAGTGGATAGAGCATTGACCTTGTAGTCAGGATGATGAGTTCAAATCTAATCTCAGACACTTGAAATTTACTAGCTGTGTGATCTTGGGAAAGTCACTTAACCCTGATTTCTTCACATTCAGGGTCATCTCCAGTCATCCTGATCCTTATCTGACCACAGGACCCAGATGACTCTGGAGGAGAAAGTGAGGCTAGGCACCCCCCCCACTCAAATCCAATTCATGAGTTTGTCATGGCATCACCTCCCTGATATCATGGTCTTCTTCAAGAATGAAGGAAAAACATCAGAACTTAACCCAAAGCCTCGAACATAGTCATTTCTTAATAAATCAGATTGACGTGACTTGATACTGTTAACTTAAAATGAACTTGTAGTTCACAAAAATTCTCAAGATTTTAATCTGTTCAGTGTTGCCTCCCCATCCTATACTTGTGTAGTTGAATTTCCATGGATAAGATGGTAAAACTAATAAGTGGGATAAAGACAATAAGAGTAGGAAGTGATTGGGTGGAGAGTAGGATTAAGGAGGAATAAGGTTATATTACTTTTGGAAAAGTGAAGCTAGAAGGCACAGTGGATAGAACACTGGACTTGGAATCAATAAGATTCATCTTCCTGAGTTCAAATCTAATTTCTGACACATACCAGCTGTGTAACCCTGGGCAAGTCACTAACCCTTTTTGCTTCAGTTTCCTCATCTAGAAAAAGAGCTAAAGAAAGAAATGGCAAATCATCCCTATATCTTTGTTAAGAAAATTCCAAATAGAGTCATGAAGAGTCAGATTTGATTGAAATGACTGAACAGCAACTTGTGGAAATGTGGGTGGAGTATTGACAGGACATCTAGGTTGAGTTCTCTTCTTCAAATCTTCCCAGAATATTTTTTGTATCTCTCTTTTAGCTAGACAATATTCTGTGTTAGTTTATATTTATGCATATTATAAACTTTCTAAGAGTAGAAATTCTGTCATTTTTAAAATTTCAAAGTCCAAGTATAGTACCACAATCAAAGTAGGTGTTATTTGTATGTGGTTAATTTGAATTTAAATTTGAAATGTCTAACACATAGTTGAAAATTGAATTCTGGTGTTCAGGTAAGAGATTGGGGCTAGAGATGAAAATTTGGAAGTAATTTTCATGAAAGATGATAGTTGAAAAATCTGACAATGGGTGAGATCTCAGATCATAGAAAGCAAAGAGAAATCTGAGGAAAGAATCCTTTAGGGAATGACTATATTTAGGGATTAGGGAGGAAGAAAAGAAATCAGAGATGTAGAACAAAGATAGAGGCCAAAAAGCAGGAAGAGAGTCAGGAGAGTATAGGCACAAAACCCAAGAGAAGAGAAAGCTATGAGAGGGAAAGTGTAGACATAATAACCAAGGGAAAAGAGCATTATAAGAAGTAAAAAATCAAGTGTTGCTTAGAAAGTTAGCAGTGAGACAAAAATCACTGTATAGAGAAATTAACCGAGCTGATTTTCTTGCTCTTATGCTGTTATTTTAGTAACACATGGTTCAGAGTAAAACAGAGAAGATTCTATCAAAGGCAGCTCCAAATTCCAACTGAGAAATGTCTCTTTGTCCTATGGCCTAGTTCAGTATGGTGAGCATATTATTGCTGTTCAGGATAATTTGCTTCCCTAAGAGAAGATACTTATTTATCAGGTCTTGAAGCTTGTGAAAAAACAAACAATTGATGAAAGATATTTTTCTGGAGTAAGAGAAGTGGATATTTGGGCACATTTAGGGTATTGCAGGTCTAAAGTCTGTGTAGCCTCTGGGAATTATTGGATGTATCTTTGAAAGTATACCAAAGAAATACTTAGAGAGAACCCTTATCTGAACCCTAAGCTGATGTGTATGTGAGAGAGGGATTTGTTTACACTATGAGAAAAGTCTCCTTGTTATTGTGCATCTTTTGAAAATAGGTCAAATCAATTCTGACTTGAGAAATGAAGTTCTGTTGTTGATTGGTGGAATTTGGGCATTTCTATCTTGGGTCATTTCAATTGTGTCTGACACTTCCCTAATAAGTGTCTGAAATCAGATCCGAACTCATGGACCAATTCTATATCTGCTGTACTACCTAGCTGCCCAGTTAGTATAAGCAACATACTTGGCTGACTTTATTAGCCCATTATTCATTATAAAACTCCCTTTAGCTATGGAAATCAAAGAACTAAACAACTGAATTATTAACTTAATATAGACTGGCAGAGGAAAGGTTTTTTTGAATATCCAATCTTCTCTTTCTGCCTCACTCAAAGTTGCATTTTTATGCAATGTTGCATCCTAGTTTCTCACTTACCAAAAAAAAAAAAAGAATTGTATTTAAAATCATAAGCTATAATAAGTAAATTAAAGACTGATAGAAAGAGCATCTTACTTTTCTTTGTAACCCAAAATAAAACTATCATTATCCTCTTGATTAGAATCATGCCTATCATCTTGATCCCCTGACCCTTCACTATTTTCCTCACTGATTCCTGTCAATATGTCCATGATCACTTCCAACTTGTCTTAGCTCCTTGAATCTTAGCACCTAGGTCTCCAGGAGAGATGAGACCAGCCTCCTGCAGGAGCCACCAAGTAGAAGGTACTTGTATATGGTATTCTCTTCTTTATGAAATGCTTTGAATGCAAAAAGACAATTCTATGGAGGACCCAGCTGTGGCCCAGGGACTGAAGCTGAGTTTTATTTAAAATGATAGTGGATCAGTCTGTATTTGTTTGGGAATGAAGAGTTGAAGAGGGGGACCTCCATGAGGTTTATGCTATTCTGATGGGTCTGGGAACAGGGAACAGGCAAGGCCATTGGTGCCATCACTGAGTGTGAACTTGCTTATCCTTTGGAAGTGCTAGATGCTAAAGGAACCTAAGCAGAGTAATGTATCTTTAGAGAATAATCTCTTCATAGAAAGGGCCATCAGGGACAAAATCAAAAGTCACCGGTGTAACCAGTTTTTAATAAAGGTAGAAGATGAGATCTGAGAGGGGTGGGTTAGTGCAGAGGAGTTAGGGGAAAGAAAATAATTGTGGGGAAAACATCTGCAATTGAGAAAGAGAGACTGAGATGGATTTCCCAGCCTCCGTCCATCCCCAAATTCCCCGTGCTCATATTAATTAGCACGGAAATCTTTTCACGTCTGCAGAAAGGGCTGCTGAATTGCCAGTGGGATATCAGGGTGGGCAGACTATCAAGTAACTACTAATTAGGTTACTTCCCACTGCTGTTGACATGCTGGGGACACGTTCCTGAGCCAAAATAAAAGGGGGTGGAGGAGACAGGAAGGGAGGCAGAGATAAATGAGCAAGACAGAATTTTCATTGCTTATTCAGGAAAATGGAGAGTCAAGATGAGGAAGAAAATGTGGGTCTCTTGCTTAAAGAATAACTTGACATGAAAATGACGGGCAGCAAGTGGCAAGATTGGTTATTTTCAGCATGCCACTGATTTATCTTTTGTGACATTATTTCATCATTTTGTTAAAATACTTTGAAAAACATAGCAACCATAGGCAGCATCTCTCTGCTACTGTGTGCTGATTTGAATTTTGAGTCACGGGTATTTGGATCAATTGGACTGTGGCTGTGTTCATTTTCTTTGCTTTAACATTTGTTACCTCCAGATGTTTTCCTTGAAATTTCCCCAAAATTCAATCTTTTGTGAGGTTCAGTCAAACTCCTTGTGTAAGAGACCTCAGCTATCTATATCTATGTTTCCAGAAATTAGAGAATTAAGGGGTGGTAGAGGTACTGAGATGCCATCTTAACCAGGGCTACATATTTTGGGGAAATGGTATAGATCCCTTCAGGAACCTCTGGTTTACCATTAGGAAATTCTTTATTCTGCTTCAGTTTGTCTTTCCTTTTGCTCTGTCTTCAATGGAGGCAGAGAGTAACTTAGTTGTCATTTTAAATGTATCTGAGCAACATAATTAAGTAATCTTTCAGTCACATCTTCTCTTGCCTGGAGGATCAGAGTTCTTTCTGTTTTTCCTTGTAAACAGTATTGAAAACCAAACCAAGCTTGTAGGAGATAACAGATCACTGCTGTTACCCTTTGACCTTAAAAGCATAGATGTTACTTTTTTGAATGTTTCTACCTAGTTTTTATATACTATATTCATTCATTCAATCAACTAACAGGTCTATCATTAAGGACCTGCTATGTGAAGACACTACTACAGATTGGTAAGGAGAGCGTGTTATAAAGATGAGACAAGATTTCTGCCCTCAAGGAGTGTACACTCTAATGAAGTCTCAATCTTTTAATCATTACCTGGCTTACTTGGTTTCTCCAAGTTTCCATGTCTCTGTGGAAACTAACACCAATTACACTCTCCAAGTAAGAGTCTGAATGTGATAATAGCAGCTCATATTTCTACCACACTTTACAATTTGCAGAGTATCTTTCAAAACTGTTTTTGGGTAAGTGGGACACCTAACTTTCATATATAATGAAACTAAGGTTTATAAGAGACTGTTGCTGCTTGACTAAAGTCATATGGTTAAGGGTTATCATACCCTGTAATTGAATATGGTTTCAGATGAGATCCTACCTTAACTGCCTTCAATATATAATGAAGGGAAAGGTAAGACATACTACTTGACTAAGTATCATTCCTGGGTGTTATGCTTTTATATATATCCAAGTATCATGCTCATTTTAAAAATTAAATGAGTGTGCAATTTTCACAATAGTCATTGTTTCAAGGGAAGAGTAGAATTGAAGTAGTCTCTGTTTTTAAAGCTTAATCTAAACAAAAAAGAATGAACAGGAGTAAAGTAGAGGGGAAGACAGTACTATTGAAAGAACTGGAAGTGAAAGTGTCCCAGACAGTGTACTTACTTTGAGAGACATAGATACACACACACACACACACACACACACACACACACACACACACACACACACACGTGAGAAGAGATCTATCCACAGAGGGGTGAGATAGCAGAACAAATGGGTTACCTAAAAATAGCAGTGCTGGTTTCCCACATTAAAAGATGAGGCCTCTGTGAAGCCTTCTCTGGCTGTTTGTAGAGAGTCGATTTATTTATTGAAAGATGGAGAAAGCATTCAGATAATTCACTCAAAATGGAAAATCAGTAATTTCTTCTACCACTAACCACTAAATTGATGATGCAAAGGGTAGGTGCCTTCAGACATGCCTAAGTATCCTCCCTAAACTAGGACTTAAACTTCTCTTTAGGATGGGATGATGGAGGAGTAGAAATGTTGGATTGTTGAAAGGCTGTGCCTTTTTCAGTCTTTGACAATTTTACTGATTGAAAGAGACAAGTAGTAAGATAAATATGAACCATGAATATGAAACCAAACAAAAACAAAACACTATGAAAGCAGAGGCAGTTTAGTTGTCCAGGGAAAAGACTGGTCTCAGGGTCTTGGTTCCTAGTTCTTATTTGGATATTTCCAACTAAAGTATGTTTGAGTTAGTAATAGGATAGCCTTGAACCCAAACTGTTTCTTTTTTATTATTTGACAAATAAACAATACCTAGTTATGATTCAGACAGGAGAGAGGAGGAGTTGATTATTCACTATAGGCTAGAGCTATGTTTCTCAGGATGAGGATGAAGAACCAAGATTATTTTATGAAAAGGCTTCAGTTGTATGAGAAAGAGAAGAGAGCTAGGTGGCACAGTAGATAGAACACTGGTTCTAGAGTCAGGAGGAACTGAGTTCAAATCCAGTCACAGACACTTGACACTAGCTGTGTGATTTTGGATGAGTCATTTAACCCTGATTTCCTTGCATCCAGGGTCATCTCCAGGTGTCCTGATTCATATCTGCCCACTGGACCCAGATGACTCTGGAGGAGAAAGTGAGGATGGTGATTTAGTCCAGCACCCCCTCACCCAAATCCAATTCACATGCTTATAATGGCATCAGGGCAATGAAGTCCACAATTTCAGAGTTGTGAGTTTCTCTGCCCACATAAATGCATTTTAAATTTATGTCTCCTTTTTTTCGATGTGTGTGTAGTATACATTGGTGGAGTTATGCTCTGACTTTATGAGGGGAATGTTGTGTAGTAATTATTATTGCTTTAACATTTGTGTACATTCTTTTGTTAAGGGTAAATTGAGTCAGCTGTCTGGTTTCTTAATGAGAAGCACACTGGTGGGAACTCGAGCTCTCCAGTATGGGTATGCTTCCCTCCCTTTACTATTAGATCCTTGAGAATAGTTGTAGCAGCTGTCACCTTTAAGGGAAACCAACCTGCCAGCATGGGTGCATGCTGAAAGAGTGAGTCTACGAAAAGAGAGCTTAAAGAGGGGGAGTAGGTAGACCTGGATGGGGTCCTTAAAGTGAGACTGCCTTTCTCAGATACAGATAATGACAGAGTGAAAATTTCCATCACCAGCAATTACTAAAGGAGGTCCTCAATCATCAAAGTCCGAGCTGGTGTATTCTTAACATTCACACAAGGATGTAGGTGTTGGTGACATAAATTTTAAAGGTAGTGTGAGAGGCATAAAAATGTTAACAATGTCACCTTTTTTAACCAAGCTACCAAGAAAACAGTAGGAGAGGAAAAATAGTAATAGTATTGACAACAATTCATGTTTATATATTTACAATTTACATTGCATTTGCCAGTGCAAATAATGATCTGAGTATTAGGGACACTGGAGGTCCCCAGACCCTAACTGAACATTATATCAAATAATAAAACAAATTAAAATGGAACATATATCTGCAGATAATATATATTTGTATAAAAATAAACATATAGGTATATCTATTTCTATCTCTATATCACCTATTATTTTTTAAGAATTAAGAAGCACATTTTAGACAACAGTTGACTCTGTCCTTCTGAGAAGAGATTAAACTTGTTTCCAATTACCAATAAGTTCATATATTTTATAGGAAAAAGTCCAGGCTTTGCTACTATCAGTATTTTGAATTCTTTATATTTTCTTATGTTTAGTTATTGAAGGATTGGCTCCATTATTAAAAGTGAAAGATGGGGGTGGCTAGGTGGCACAGTGGATAGGTCACTGGCCCTGGAGTCAGGAGTACCTGAGTTCAAGTGCAGTCAAAGACACTTAATACCTGTTTGACCCTGGCTAAGTCACTTAACCCTCTTTGCCTCAATTTCCTCATCTGTCAGATGAGCCTGAGAAAGAAATGACAAAACCACTCTAGTATGTTTGCCAAGAAAACCCCAAATGCAGTCATGAAGATTTGTACACGATTAATAGACAAAACAACAACACATTGCCTCAGGAGAAAGTAAGCCCTCAAAGAATAGGCAATTGGGTATATGTGGACAGAGTGCTGGTCTTGGAGTCAGGCACTTCCACCCTTCCTCCTTTCCTTCCCTCCCTCCTTCCATTCCTCCCTTCCTTTTTTCCTTCCTTCCCTCCCTCCCTCCTTCTTTCCTTTTTTGTTCCTTCCTTCCTTTTTTCTTTTTTCTTCCTTCTTCCCTTCCTCCCTCACTTCCTTCCTTCCTTCCTTCCTTCCTTCCTTCCTTCCTTCCTTCCTTCCTTCCTTCCTTCCTTCCTCCCTTCCTTCCTCCCTTCCCTCTTTCCTTCCTTTCTTCTCTTTTGTCCTTTTACTACTAGAACCTAGCACATTGATTTGCATTTAGTACGTGCAATCAGCAAGCGTTCAAAGTACTACTACTGCTCTGAATAGAGAAAAAGATAAAGTCTGACACAGTAGAACATCTATTAGACTTGGCATTTGAATCTTAGCTTTGATTCTTATGAACTCCCTCTTAGTTTTTTTGGTTGTAAAATAGAGATAATATCAGTTAACCTTATGTATCACCTACTTCCAGGTTTGTTGTGAGGATCAAATGAGATAATGATTTTAAAAGTGCTTAGTACAGTGTCTGTCACAAAGCAAATGCTATACAAATATTACTACTACTACTGCTGCTATACCACTACTACTGGTACTACTGCTGCAGCTGCTGCTACCAGCCTTCCTCCTCCTCCTCCTCCTCTTCTTCTTCTGCTTGTGCTTCTTCTTCTTCTTCTTCTTCTTCTGCTACTGCTGCTGCTGCTGCTTCTGCTCCTTCTACTTGTTCTTCTTCTTCTTCTTCTTCTTCTTCTACTACTACTACTACTACTACTACTACTACTACTACTACTACTACTACTTCTACTGATACTCTATCCACTGTACCACCCGGTCTTCTTGCCTCAAAACTCTCCCTTATTCAATCTATCCTTCAAAAGAATAATATTAAAGTGCAAGTCTGACCCTGTCACTTCCCTACTTAAATGCCTGCAAGTTGAGTTTGACATTTAAAGCCCTTCACAAGCTGGTCTGTACCTACCTTTCTGGTCTTATCACTCATTTCTCCCCACCTATAAACATTCCAGTTCAATCAGCCTGGCCTTATTTTTGCTCTTCATCCATGGCACTTCATTTGCCTCTCCTTGTCTTTGCATTGGCAAATGCCTCTTCTTGCCTGAAATGCACTCTCTCTGCACAGCTATTTCTCAATATTTCTATATTCTTTCTTTTTTTAAGGAGCAGATCAGAAGTTACCTTCTATACAATGCTCTTTCCTTATCCCCCCACACTTCTGGCACCTTCTCATGAAAATAACACAGCTATTTTGTACAAATTTATACTTGAATATGTTGTCTCACACATCTTTGAGAATGGGATTTGAGTCTGATTTTGTTTGGTGTTTAAAATTTTATTTTTATCAGATAAAACAAATATTTCTGAAGTATAATAGAATTTTTAAAAAAGATGATTGCATTTGAAGCTGCAAATATATTATGTACAATTTGTGATTCCTTTTGATAATGATGATGATGATGATGTCCTTTGTTATCGATGAAGACCATGACATCAGGGAGGTGATGGCATGATATGCCCCTGAATTGGATTTGAATGAGGGGGTGCTGTGCTAAGTCACCAACCTTAATTTTTCCTCTGAAGCTATCTGGATCCAGTGGGTCAGATATGAATCAGGACAACTGGAGATGACTCTGGATAAGAGGCAATCAGGATTAAGTGACTTGCCCAAGGTTACCTGGCTAATAAGTATCAAGTGTGTGAAGTCAGATTTGAGCTCGGGTCCTCCTGATTTCTTTTAAATATATAATAAACCTATCATAAATTTCTTTTTTTTTCTTTTCTCTCCCTAACCCTACCCTAAAGTGGTCTGTTATTGAACAAAAATATATATAGATATATCCACATATATAAATCATTCTATGCATACTTCTAGTTATCAGTTCTTTTTCAGGATGCAGATAGCATTTATCACTAGAGCCTTGCACAGTGATTGGCATGAAGTTGATACTTAAGAAATGTTTGATGATTAATTGATTGTAGAATTCAAACCTATGTCTTCCTCACCCCAAGTCTAGCTTTCTATTCTCTATTACCACAATGACACTTATTGATATTAGAAGGGAAATCTTTAGACAGAACAGAAAGGGATACATCTCTTGGTTCTTCTGTCAAAGCCAAATGATACCTTACCTTTTATTTACCATTCAAGCTAAAATGTATCAGAAACACTTTTTATATTTTTTAAAAATAATAACATAAATAATAGCAAATAATTTTAAATAATAATGTAAAATACAGAGAATAAAAGGAAATATATATGCAAGCTTAGGAAGCAGAATAGTTTTGAAAACAAGTAGCTTAGTTTATTGTTTAATAAAGTAAATAGTGTGAAATATAAAGTCATGTTCTACAGTGAATCCTCTTCTTTTTAGGTTGTGCTGTGTTCGTAGAAATGTTCTTTTTTGGTATTTAAGTTTAAAATGACTAAAAAAATTAAATTAAAAAAATAATGAGGCCTGGGTTCTGGCACACACACAGAGTACCAGAAATCATTTCCCCCCAAACAGTGTCGTAATAGATTAAAGAGAAAATAAATTAAATAGAAAATTGTAATTCTATATTATTAATATAAAAATAAGTATTTACAAATGTGTTCTGGGGGAGGTTATAAAATCACTCATTCTTTGACTTAATATTTAACTTGTCTCCTTGCCTTAATGTCAATAGCTTTTATTTATCTTTAACATTTCCACCTTGATCTGACTGTATCCTTGATTGCCTGTATATAGTTGCAGTTTTTCAATTAAGTCAGGATTCAGCACTAGTTATTTCACTGCAGTTTTTAATACTTTTCATCTTAAAAGCTAGGATCTGAGGCATTAACATTTGAGTAAGAGAAAGGAGAATAAGGGATTAAGTTTTTACCAGGGCAACTAGATGTCAGGGTGGACAGAGTGCTGGGCTTGGAATCTGGAAGACTTGTCTTCATGAGTTCAAATCCAGTTTCAGATACTTCCTTGCTGTGTGACCCTGGGCAAGTCCCCTAATCTTATAAGCCTCAGTTTCCTATCTATAAAATGAACTGGAAAAGGAAATGGCAAACCACTCTAGAAAAACCCCAAATGGTGTCATGAAGTCAGACACTATTGAAACAACTCAGCAATAACAACAAGTACCTACTATGTTCCAGGTGGTTTGCAAATATATGATTTATTTGTCATAGCAACCCTGAGAGGCAGTGATGGTATTACCCCCATTTTACAAATGAAGAAACTGAGGCAAACAATGGTTAAGTGACTTACCCAAGGTCTCATTGCTAGTAATTGTCTGAGGACATATTTGAACTCAGGTCTTTCTCACTACAGATCCATTACTCCAGCCACTGTGTTATCTGATCAAAGATGACACTAAAAGAGTAGGAAGTAGTAGAAAGAGCACTGAAATTATCAGCAGTGCCTGGGTTCACTCCCTACCTTGGCTAGTTACAAGTTGTGCGATCTAGTAACTCACCTCATCTCTTTAGCTATCAGTTCCTTATTTGTAAAATAAGAATTTTGGATAAAACCTTCCATACATAGTTGCATAATTCAGCAAGACAAACTCCTACATTGGCTGTAGCCAAAAAATATGTCTCTTTATCTTAGGTCCATCACCTTTTTTGTTAGCAGGTTTGTCTTCATTCTTTTTTTTTTTAAGGTTTTTGCAAGGCAAACGGTGTTAAGTGGCTTGCCCAAGGCCACACAGCTAGGTAATTATTAAGTATCTGAGACCGGATTTGAACCCAGGTACTCCTGACTCCAGGGCCGATGCTTTATACACTATGCCACCTAGCTGCCCCTGTCTTCATTCTTTTGGACAAACTTAGAAGAGTTCAAAGTCTTTTGATCTTGTTCTTCTCTATAATGTTATTATCATATAATTCTGCTTTTTCCAGCCTGCAGCAGTTCATAGAGGTCTTTCCAGTTTTCTCTGAAACTGTCCACTTCATAATTTCTTTTCTTCTTTTTTTTTTTTTTGGCAAGGCAATGAGGTTAAGTGACTTGACTAAGGTCACACAGCTAGGTAATTATTAAGTGTCTGAGGTCAAATTTGAACTCAGGTCCTCCTGACTTCAGGGCTGGTGCTCTATTCATTGCACCACCTAGCTGCCCAATTTCATAATTTCTGATGGCACAATAATATTCCATTAAATTTGTTTAGTCATTCCTCAATTGAAGCATAGTCCCTTAGTTTTCAATTTTTAGCTAACAAAAATAACTGCTAAAATGTTTTTATACATTTTTTTACTCTTCATTTGATTTCTTTAGAGATGTAGACCCAGAGTTGAGTTAAAAGCTGTTGGGCTGTTGGAGAACACTGAATAAGTTTTATCTTACTCCTTATTTTATTCTTATTCTTATTTTACTTCTTCTTTATCTTATTCCCTTATAAAACCCTAATACTATTACTATTTCAGACTCCAAAAATTATATTTGTGAAATGCTTGCTTGCTTGCTTTCTTTCTTTCTTTCTTTCTTTCTTTCTTTCTTTCTTTCTTTCTTTCTTTCTTTCTTCTTTCTTTATCTCTTCCCTTCCTTCCTTTTAGTTTTCCTTTCTTTTTGTCCTTCCTTCCTTTCTATCTTTCCTTCTCTCTTTTTCTTTTTTGCCTCTTTGTTTCTTGATGGTTTCTTCTTTTCAATTAGTCATGTGTGACTCTTTGTGACTCCATTTGGGAGTTTCTTGGCAAAGATAAAGGAAAAGTTTGCCATTTTCTTCTTCAGCTCATTTTTACAGATGAGGAAACTGGTTAAGTAACTTGCCTAGGATCATATGGCTAATAAGTGTCTGAGGTCATCTTTGAAGTCAGTCCTTCCCGACTCCAGTCTTGGCACTCTATCCACTGAACCACTGAGCCACCATGTGAAATGCTATATAAAATTTAATGGTTTAAAAGTAAAAAAAGTCCCATATAACTAAAATGTTTATAGTAGCACTTTTTGTGATAGCAAAGAATTAGAAACAAAGTATATGCCCTTCAATTGAGGGACAGGTTAAACTGTGGTATATGAATGTTATGTGTAATAGTATAATTCTTTGCCATAAGAAATGATGAATTTGATTAATACTAAGAAGCTTGGAAAAAAACTTTTATGAATTGATATATGATGAAGTTAATAGAGCTAAGGAAAAAATATATTCAATAACCAAAATAATGTAAGTGGAGAAAAATATACAAAGGTAAATATTGCAAGACAACCAAGAAAAACCATGGTCCCAGAGAAGAGATAGAAGATACTTCTACCCCACTCCTTTGCAGACATGGGAGATCCACAAGTGGTGTATTGCACATATTATCGGACTTTTCCCACTGTATTTCCAGTTTTGCTATTTTTTTCTCTTCTTTTTCTTTCTTTAAAATTATGGTTTGTTAAATGAGATGACTTTCTGTTGGGGGAGGAGAAGGAAGAACACTGTGAGGAATTTGGGTGAGGTAAAAAAATGACATTAAGAAAAAACATTTTTAAAAAAGTAAATGGTTTAGTTGTTTTCATCATCATCTCTACTGCCTAAGTAATTTGCTTGTCCTACACTGATGCCTCATTTTCAGCCTGAAGGTGACATGGAGGGACTACAAGCTCTGGAGTAGATGCTATCATGCTGGAAAAGCATTAAGAATGGTACTATGCAATTGAGTTTAGATCTGTTATTTGAGGACCAATGTATCTTAGATCAGAAAAACTAATCACAAGGATGATTATAAGGGAATGAATGTGTGTGGCTATAGGAACTGCTTGAGACCATCCACTTAGTCATACAAGAAGAGATTATGAAAGGGACATACCCACAAAACAAAATCCCAAATCTTTGAAGGATGGTGGTAGTGGTGGTGGTGGTGATGGTGGTGTTGATGATGACAGTGTTGATAATGAAAGTGACAATGAGCCATTACCCAATTGACAAATGGTCAAAGGAAATGCAAAGGCAATTTACAGATGAGGAGATCAAAGCAATCCATAGTTATATGAAAATTTGCTCTAAATCATTACTTATTAGAGAAATGCAAATTAAAGCTTTTCTGAGGTGCTACTTCACACCTCTCAGATTGGCCAGTATGACCAGAAAGGACAATGACCATTGTTGGAAGGGTTGTGGGAAGTCTGGGGCACTAATACATTGTTGGTGGAGGTGTGAACTCATCCAAACTTTCTGGAGAGCAATTTGGAACCACTCCCAAAGGGCAACAAAAGCATGCACACTCTTTGATCCAGCAATACCACTATTGGGTCTATACCCTGAAGAGATAATGAAAAAGGGTAAAAACATCACTTGTACAAAAATATTTATAGCAGCCCTGTTTGTGGTGGCAAAGAATTGGAAATCAAGTAAATGTCCTTCAATTGGGGAATGGCTTAGCAAACTGTGGTATATGTATGTCATGGAACACTACTGTTCTATTAGAAACCAGGAGGGATGGGAATTCAGGGAATCCTGGAGGGATTTGCATGAACTGATGCTGAGTGAGATGAGCAGAACCAGAAAAACATTGTACACACTAACAGCAACTTGGGGTGATGATCAACCTTGATGGACTTGCTCATTCCATCAGTGCAACAATCAGGGACAATTTGAGGCTGTCTGCAATGGAGAATACCATCTGTATCCAGAGAAAGAACTGGGGAGTTTGAACAAAGACCAAGGACTATTACCTTCAATTTAGAAAAAAACTTGATATCTTATTGTCTGATCTTGCTATCTCTTATACTTACATTTCTTCCTTAATATGATTTCTCTCTCATCACATTCAATTTGGATCAGTACATACAATGTAAAGACTGGCAAATTGCCTTCTGTGTGGCGTGGGGGGAGGGAAGTAAGATTAGGGGAAAAATTGTAAAACTCAAAATATATAAAATCTTTATAAATAAAAAAAGAAAGTGATGATGATGATGATGGTGATGGTGATGGTGATGATGACAATGATCCTGACAAAGATAGGATTGATGATGATGGTGATGCAGAGCTAGGCCTTTGATATCCCCAGTCATACTAATTTTTTTTTAACTACACCAGGGATTTGTGCTGTCTTTAGAGATTTATTGCTGAGTGTTAAAGAATAGGTACCATTGTTACCATAAGGGATAGTCAACTACCTGGAAAATACTTAAGTCAAAGTAGTTAATCCAACAGATCTATAATTTGTGAACTCCAAGATTCCCATGAAATTTGTTTCTGTATTACATTTGAAAAAGGAGTTTACTAAGTAAAGAAATGACATCATAAAGCTGAAGTACAAAGTTTGACCTACTTAAGAGAACAAACTATTTCTCATATCATTAATAGCAGCTATTTATATACAAACAACATTATAATTACAGATGAGTCTTATCTATTCATTAAAGCAGGCCCAGCAGGAACACAACTTGGCATCTGTTAATATTTAATTTGAGTTACTACAAATACTAGAATCATATAGATCATCAGAGCATTTTTGGAGCCATAGGAAACCTTAAATATCATCTAAAGCATCTCTTTTATAGATAAAGAAAGATGCATTTCTTTAAAAAATAACACACTTTGAGGCAAAATAAAATTATTGTGTTTATTCCAGAAATTATCCTAGATAATATGAGGGATAACAAGGTTAATAGGAGATTATCTGTGCCCTTAAAGAACTAAATCTAAATGATGTATGTGTAGTTTGAAGGGGAACAAGAATTTAAGTTTCTACAATATGCTAGGTATTATATTAAATGTTTCACAAATATCTCATTTGATCTCCATAACAACCTTGGTAGTAGGTGCTATTATGATTGTTATTTTACAGTTGAGGAAACTGAGGCATGCAGAAGTTGTGTCTTGCTTACTATCCTATGTCTCAGGCTAGATTCCAGTTAAAAACTTTATTCTAATCCTAAAGTTCTATCCACTGCAGCATGTAGCTGCTTCTATTACTTTACATTCAAAATATATGTATTGGAAAGTTTCAAAGCTTTATAAGATGTTAGAGGAGAGGAGAGTGACTTCTCTCTCGGTAGAATAAGGAAATTTTCATGGGGAATTCCACCTAACCTGGGCACTAAAGGATAGGGGATATTTTAATGGAATTTTTATAGAGGGAGGGAGTACATTTCAGTCAAGAGAATGGTATGAAGAACCATGCAGAGGTGGAAGAGTGAAATGAATATAATGCCCATCCTTCATTTTCACAGAAGACCATGACATTAGGGAGGTGATGCCATGACAAATAAATGAATTGGATTCGAGTGAGGGGTTGCTGTACTAAATCACCAGCCTCACTTTCTCCTCCTGAAGCATCTGAGTCCAGTGGCCAGATATGAATCAGGATGACTGGAGATGGCTCTGGACGTGAGGCAATCAGAGTTAAGTGACTTGCCCAAGGTCACAAAGATAGTATCAGTCAAGTGTCTGAAGATGAATTTAAACTCCCATCCTCCTGACTGCAAGGCCAGTGCCCCATCCACTGCTCCATCTAGCTGCCCTTACACATGAAGGAACTGAGGTCCAGAGAAATTTTTGACTTTCCCACAGTCACATAGTAAGCAGAGGAAGCATAATTTGAACCCAAGCTTTCTGAATCTAGGTCCCATACTCAGCCCAATGCATCACATTCCTTCTTCTCCCTCCCCATCCCACTCCATCCTTCATTTTTGGATGAAAAAAAAACAAACTTGAGACTAGAAGTATTGGAACCAAAAGAAATAAGATATATCTTTATAAAGTTACCCAGGTTCAAAACTTTAGCTCAAGAGAAAGCTCCTTTTTCCTTAATCCTAGAATATAGATTAAATGACTAAATTCTGTTCATTCTCCCTCCATAATGTCCCTTGTCTCTACTTTTTGCTCTCCAAATAGCCATTTTAATTTTGGTCATTATCATGTCTTTCCTAAATTACATAGCCTCCTAACAGACCTCAAGGCCTGCAATCTCTTCCCATCCATTCCATCCTAAGAAGCTCTCAACATGTCATTCCTTTGTTCAAAAATTATCAGTGGTTCTGACAATCTTATATGGAGTACAGTCCAATTATACTAGAAATAAAGGAAGATAGGGTAGCTATGTGGTGCAGTGAAAAGAATGCTGAGCCTGGAGTCATAAAGAGATGAATTCAAATTTGACATCAGACACTTAGTAGCTGTATGACCCTCAGCAAGTCACTTCACACTGTTGCCTCAGTTTCCTCATATGTAAAATGATCTAGAGAAGGAAAGGGCAAACCACTCCAGTAGCATTGCCAAGAAAATGGGATCATGAAGGGTTGGACGTAACTAAACAACTTCAGCAGCAACAACACAAAAAGGAAGATAAACCTAGAGATTCAGACTTTGGCTGGAGCATAGTGTTGTGATTTCCTGCAATATGGTGTTCAGATTTTCTTTTATCATCTAATTTACCATATGACCCTTGAGTTATATCTGAATATCTTGTCTGTGAGGTCAGTTGTTTTGATTTAGAGAGAATCCATGTGTTCTTTCAAAATTGTCTTTAACTTCTCTTTTGCAAAATATCACTCACCTTCTAAATATTTGAGTTCCAAATGGGGCTTTTTCTTTTTTTTTTCAGTTTTTGGAAAATATTCCTCTACAATGTCCAAGTTTTTATCAGTTTTTTTGTTAATTATTATTTGATGGCTCTTATCTCTGACATAATTTTCATTCTAATAAGGCCCTTTGAAAGTATCATATTTAACTATTATAGATTTTTTAAAAAAACTTTTATTTTCTATTATGAATTTGAAAAACATGACCATTCCCATATACACAGACAAATAAATATGACCTCCCAATATTGGTTGAATTTCATCCTTTTCATAATTTTTTTATGAGGAATGGATGGAGCTTTCCTTAAAATGATCTAAAACCATCAGCAAGTATTATCTGTAATAGGGATAAGTTTGAAGCCTTCACAATAAGATCAGGGTGTATTAAGAATGCTCATTATCAGCCCTATTATTCACTATTGTCCTAGAAATGGTAGCTGGAACAAAAAGAAAAATTAGAATAAGCAGTGAGAAAACATAACTATCATTCTTTATCATTTTTTACAGTCAATATGATGGTATTCTTAGAGAATCCTAAAGAATCAACCAAAAACCAGTTGAAATAATTAATATCTTCAGTAAAATTTTAGGATATAAAATAAACCCACATGAATCATCAATATTCCTATATATTACTAATAATGTCTATTAGGAAGAAATAGAAAGAAGAATTTCATTTAAAATAACTCTAGACAAAATAAAACTCTTGGAGTCTACTTGCCAAGACAAACCCAGGAACAATATAAATGCATATATAAATATAATATAAATATAAATATATTCCTCTCCATCATAATTTAGTCAAGTCTTAACTATTCTGAAGAAAATTTGTTTCTCTAGCATGTTTATGATAAAACTTTTAATATCTACCTATGCATACACAAAGTCTTATTTTGGTTTATGCTGTGAAATAGTTGTAAGCCTATTTATAGAGAGGCTAATGATTTTAGGGGCTTTATTTAATATCCTGCTATTTTACTAAAATTATTAATGATTTTGATGAATTATAATTGAATCTTTTTTTTAGGTTTTTTTTGCAAGGCAAATGGGGTTAAGTGGCTTGCCCAAGGCCACACAGCTAGGTAATTAATTATTAAGTGTCTGAGACCAGATTTGAACCCAGGTACTCCTGACTCCAAGGCCGGTGCTTTATCTACTATGCCACCTAGCCGCCCCTAATTGAATCTTTAGACTGAACTAAAAACCATTTTGTAATTGTGCAAAAGCATAAATTTATTTCCTTTTTGCTTATCTTGTTCTATTTATTCTTTTTTGCTATAAATAGATTTTATATGCCTCTATCAAATAATAGCAGTGACAATGGACATCCTTGTTTAAACATGATATTAATTGAAAGGCCTCTAGATTTTCTCATTTACAAATGGAAAATGCTCTTGGTTTCAAATAGATACAGTATGAGATAATAGTTCATTTATTACTTTGTACAAGAGTGACAGCACAATATAGTGATAAGAGAGCCAGTCAAAGCCAGGAAGACCTAGTTTAAGTACTGTCTCTAATACAAGCTATCTATATGATCACATATTAGTAGCGTTTCTCTAGCTAGAGTTTCCTACACTAATCGATTTATTACTATTTAAAATTGTTTGTAATATTTAAAATTAAATTTTTTTAAACTTTCTGTATAATACAGTTTATTGAGCTTATATTTTTCCTGACATTGAACCAATTTTGAATTTCTGTTATAAGTCCAATCTAGTTATGGTATATAATCTTTTAAATATACTATTATAGCCCTTTTGCTAACATTTTATTTAATATTTTGGCATTAATATTCACTGGAGATCTCAATCTATAGTTTTTTATTTGTGTCATGGGAGGAGGTTGGTATGATATCTTCTTTTTCTATTTTTTCAAACAATTTATATAATTTAATTAATTGTTCTTTGATAGATTCACTTGTAAGTCCATCTGTTCCTGGGGT